>NW_005842479.1:745833-779300 GCF_000455745.1 Alligator sinensis
AAGTCCTCTTTTCTGTGATTCTAGCACCTCCCACTATCCTAGATCCTCGTAAGTGTTGACAAAACCTCATTTTATGTATTATGCTTTATTATATAACCTGTATATGGAGATTCATAGTAACATCATAGTCATAGTAGTATTATTACCATAGCATTATGGTAAATCAGCTTCAGCTCGGATATTTGAGATCCATTGGATTAATTTCGTGGAGTATAATGCCTACTTTTGGTTATCAGGCTTATACTGTTGGCTGTAAGGAAGCGTCTAACTATTTCAAGTGCCGCTCTGTACAAACAACGCAGAATAACAACAGCAACAATGACACGAATGGGAGTTATTTCTACAACATTTGATTGCAAAAAGCATATTGTAAGTTTAGTAGTAAGATGCTGTTTTACCCAGATATAAGAAGCAAAAAGAGCAGACAGAGCTTCTGCTGTTGCTGAGAAATTGTCCACAATTGGCAGAGGGATATAAATAATCCTCCAGCCTATCTTTATTTCAGACTTCGGTGTATTGTGAATTTAGCATAAATTCTGCTGCTAAATGCTCAGCCTCTCTCTTTTTCCTGCCCCTCATTCTTACTTCACTTAGCGTGATGGGCTCTGTGCAGTTGTGCAATGTTGTACCAATACTTTGCCTGACACTTCAGACAAAATGAATAAAAGCTGTGTTTGCTAAATGCAATGGAAGGGATATCTGGACACTGCCAAAGACCCGGAGGACAGCAAGTGGGAGTAGGTAGAGAGAGCTCTTTTAGAGTGAAAAAAGATCTATTTTAGTAACAACAATGCTGCTGCTGCTGATAATGATAATGATGATTTCACTGAAATCCTGTTTGGAATACCAACTCTACCAAAGCTCAGGGACGGTGTGTGCTGGTATATCCAGATATGGCAATGTCCCATATTGCCATATCCGGTATATCCCATATGCTACCCGTCCTGTGTTGGCTTCTCTATACGTTTAACTTCTTGCTTTCTGATTTCCCTGTGATCTCTTCAGTTGGGCTTTTCAGTGGCCTATGGCGCCCAACTCTCACTAACTGCTTAGGACTATTGGGATCTTGGTTCTTTCTTTTGATAGTCTTTTTTTAATGACAAAAATGCATTTTCCAAGTAAACAACCTAGGTTCAGCAAGCTGACCCCATCCTGCCTTTCTGCTTCCCCTTGATTATGTCCACCTGCTGATGTTTCAGACGCCGCCCATTGTAACCGTCTCCCCTTCACTTTGTGCAGTGGATGTGCCACTTAGGCACCACGCTGGGAGTACTTAGTCAGACCCTGTTCAAGTGTGAAATGGAAAGCGTGTTGAGACAGTCTCAAGGCTGTGTTGTCGGGCATGGCTGTGGGACGCCGGTGATTGTCCTGCCTGCTGGGGGGTGGCCATTTCTGCTGGCACTGAGCATAGACCACTCCGAAGAGATGCACCAGCAGCTCCTCCTGGCCTGAGGTGCAGGATCTATGCACCGTGAGTGAGTCAGCTGCGAGGCACAACAATGACAGCAGCAAATTCACATTGGAAAATTGACAGAACCATTTAACAGGCATGAGAATGACAGTGAGTCATCTCTCATCAGCCTGGGGAGCCAGAGCCCTCTAGGTCTTTCCCATAAAACCACATCTTCGTGTCAGCTTGGAACAGCATAGAGACATTTCAAAGTCACTTTGGCTTCCCCTCCAATAGCCTGCTGCACCTGCATCAGTTGGCTTGACCCAAAAAGACCCAGGTGGTGTGAGACCATCTCTCCCCTATACAGGCAGGGGAATTTGGTATGGTGTGGCACCGCTGCAACCAGAGGCTCTTGTTCCTTCATGAATCAAAACCCATGATGTTCACCCTGTTCCATTTCCTAAATGTTGGTCTGGTGCATGCTGTGGTGAATGCTTTAACCCATATCAATTGTATAATTAGTGTGAAACGAGCGGTTAAAGCAGGCTGAAATGCTAAAATGCAGGAGTTTTTTTTTAAGCTCTAAAATTTCCATTCATGAACAGAATACATACGTTTCTCTCCAGGTCTAGAGTAATTCATTTTAGAAGTGAGAGGTGGTTGCGGTTTTTTTTTTAAAACCTGCCAAGAGCTTGTTTCTTAAGTGAATTCTACAAGAGCCCTTGAACAAATTTCTGCTGCTCTGCCTCCTTTCCTAGAAGCTCTGGAGTATCATTCAGCATAGCGTTGTGGGCTGTTATTACAGAAATCTGTGCGCGCTTTCACGGTGCTCTCGGGCTGGAACAAGGGGAAAGAACATGGCTGTCAGCACGCAGGGATCCTGAGCCTTTACTCAGCAAAATGCTTACTGAAATGGACTGTGATATCTGGGGGTGCATGTACACGCCACGAGATTTGCCCTTTAAAGCACTGCAACTGCGTTTCTGTTTGCATGAGCGGGATTTCCTGCTGCTTTAAAAGTCTTTTTGGTTCATTAATGTAAAACTGCTGGGACATAGTTTAATTTGTGTTGCTGCCAATTAGTTCATCGCATCTATGGACTTGTTGCATGCAAACACAAAGGCACTCAAAGACTTGTAATTACCTTCTTTTTCCACCAGGCGGGCTATTTCTGGAGTTCAGTCCTTTGTCTACTAGGTGCCGCTTTCGTTTGCTGCTGTCATTTATTTATTTGCCACTAATGCCCGCTTGCTGGCTTTGGGCCAGATCTCCAACTGGTGTAGACTGGCTTATTCCCACTGACTGTAGTGGAGTCGCATTCCTTTTCATCAAGAAAGGGTTAATGTTTATATAGGGAGCATTTGAGGTCACCTCCAATGTAAATGCTCTGTTCATTTGGCCTATGGGAGGGTGATGTGGTGATGACACTGGCTAGTCATTTAACTTTTTGAGTCCAGGTGGTTTCAAAAGCTGTGAGAAAAAATGATTAGGTTACAGGTGAAGGGAGCTCTGAAAGTCCAGACCATTATATCGGGCATCTTAACTTCATTGGACGACACTGTTTTTTTTTTTCCCCATTCACTAAAGGCCATTTCCTGTATCCTAAAGGACTGGAAGCTAATTTATGACTTAGGATAGCATCCATATCTCTCTTCCATGACAGGCATGTATCTTTAGTTATAAGCAAGAGGGCTGCGATGTTAACTTCATGCACTGGAATGTGAAATGTAATGATTTTTTTCCTTAGAAATTTGTCGTGCCTGCTGCCTTGAATTATTTTTCATGCCATTTATGGTGCTGAACACCAAATGCAAGTATGCTACACAATGTAGTATAAAAAAAATAAAGGCTATAAAATCACTTTTATTTCTACTTTAACAGGATAGCCATATTTGATCATCTTCCCTTATGGCTCTAAAAAAGGCTGATTCCTAATAGTGTATTGAAGTTTTGTGTTTACGTGAATGCACATGTCTGCAGTGTGTAAGAGTTTTTTTCACTGCAGAATTGCTCTTCTGCAGCTGGCAGGACTTGGCGGTTTTGTCAGCAGTCTTTGCTGAGCGGTCAACTCCCATCACTAAACTCCCTCTAACAGTAATGCCTGAAGGTCAGATCTGAGAGAAGCAAGATCATGTGTCTTGCAGGTTGGTCAGTGGGTCTGGTTGTCAGAACTGCCTGAGTTGTGCCACCAGGTTTGCTAGCTAAAAAGTGTTTTTTTTAACAGAAACTGAATTGATAGGGAAGGAGACAAATAGCCTAGAGTAACGGCAGAACAGGTTAGCGATTACTTAGAGAAGCTAGATGTTTTGAGTCGGCAGGGCTAGATGGGGATGCACCTGAGGGTACTGAAGGAATTGCCTGGGGTAATTTCAGAGCCATTGGGCATTTATACATGTACCTTTTAGTTCTTGGATGTGCCAGAGATCCACCACTTCTGAGCAAACTCAATAGAAAAGACTGCGCCACGTGTAGTTGTGTAGGTGGCAAAGTGCACATCACTGCGCAGAAAGCGGCGGCAGTATGCTTTTGAACTAAAGCACTGTGCCTTAGTTCAGATGCACACCACCTCCATTTCCTTCACGCTGACCTGCATTTCACCACTTATACAACTCCAAGTGTCACAGCACAGGGCGTTTTTCAAAGCACCAGGTGCTGCGGCGCTTATCTGTGTAAAAATGCCTGTTAGCTATCCTCTTTGAGAACTCTTGGAAATTGGTTGAGGTCCTAGATGGCTGGAAAAAGGGCAATATAACACCTATCTTTAAGAAAGGAAAGGAGCATCCAGGGAACTACAGGCCAGTCAGCCTGACATCAGCATTTGGAAAGATCATGGAGCAGATCCTCAAGGAATCTCTTATGAAGCAGTTAGAGGAGAACGAGGTGATCAGGAAGAGCCGACTTGGATTCACCAAGAGCAAGTCGCTCTGACCAACCTGATTCCTTCTGTGGTAAGGTGACAGGTTCTGTTGATGTGGGAAGAGCAGTAAATGTGATGTACCTTGACTTTAGCAAGGCTTTTGACACCGTCTCCCACAACCTTCTCATTAACAAGCTAAGGAAATGCATACTAAATTAAAGAACTGTAAAGTAGATACCCAACTGTTTGGAAAATGGATCACCATACTCATGGAGCAGTCATCAACGGTTCAATGTCTAGTTAAGAGGAGATGACAACTGAGGTTCCCAAGGGGTCAATCCTGGGTCCGGTATTGTTTATTATCTAAATTAATGATTTGGATAATGGGATTGAATGCGTATTAGCAAATTTATGGATGGCACTAGGTTGGTTGGAGTTGCAGACACTCTGGAGAGCAGAGCTAGGATCCAAAATGACCTGGATGGACTGGAGAAATGATCTGCAGTCAACCAGAATCAATTCAACAAGAAAAAGTACAAAGTCTTACACATGGGTGAGAATAGTTGCATGCACAGATCCAGACTAGGAAATGACTGGCTAGGCAGCAGTGCTGCAGAGAAGGACCTGTGGGTTACAGTAGAGCATAAGCTGAAAATGAGCCAACAATGTGCTCTTGTTGCCAAAAAAAGCCAACAGCATCCTGGGTTGTATCAACAGGAGTGTCACTTGGAAATCAGAAAAAGTGATTCTTCCTCTCTGGCACTAGTGAGACTTCAACTGGAGTACTGTGTCCAGTTTTGGGCCCCATGCTTCAAGAAGGATGTGGACAGATTGGAAAGGGCCCGTTGCAGAGCAACATAAATTAGGGTCCTGGGAAATACGACTTATGAGGAAAGGCTGAAAGAACTAATGTTATTTAGTCTGGAGAAGAGAAGACTATTGGATAATAGTCTTCAAATATCTGAAGAGCAATTACAGAGAGCATGAAGGTAGGCTTCTCTCTGTGGCCATTAGGGGACAAGATTAGAAACAAAGCTGCAACAGGGAAAAATTAGGATGAAGATTAGGAGGAACTATCTGACTATGAGGTTGGGCAAGCATTGGAACCGGGTACTTAGAGAAGTTGTGGACTCTCCATCCCTGGACATTTTCAAGAGCGGGGTGGACAGACACTCGACTGGGATGGCTTTAGTCAGGGATGATCCTGTTTTAAGCAGCAGGCTGAACCAAATGACCATGTGAGGACCCTTCCAGCCCTATTTTCTAATGATCCTGTGACTCAGAAATGAAAGGAAAAAAACAAAGACTGACATGCCACAAATCAGATGCATTTGCGTCGCCCGTATGGGAGATTGAGCTTCTCTCTTCCACAAAGGCAGAGAGAGAAAGCTGTCCTGCATTCTGTTCCCTACCCTTGTCCTGGTTCAAAATCAGCTGTAATCTGTCCTTGAACATTTGAGAGGCCAAGCCTCTGAGTTGTCATCGAAGATGTGTGGAAAGGCTCGTGGGGTTGTACCGGTGTTTTACATCTCTGACCTTCTCTTGTCACTCAGTCGCAAACAACTGCAAGGTTGCGTTGGCATCAGCCAGAGGTTTTTTAGCCTTTCCTGTGCTGCGCTTTGCCAAATCCTTTCTGGCTGCTGGCAGGCCATTCACATTGTGCGCAGCTCTGCCAAACGTACTTTTTCCTTCTATGCAGTGACATGCCATTTAAATTCCTCTCGGGCCAATTTTTCCAAAAATAACACCTACATTTTTCCTTTCTGTGTGGCACATACAGTGCATGCACAGAAGGCATGTATAGATGTCAACAGTATTTGCATATGTGCTCATTGGCTAATTAGCTGCCCAGCTATCCAAATGGGACACACTCTATTTTTGCACGTCCAAATTTGCATATCCCCCACCAGTGATTTAACACTGGCATGCACAAAAAAAGTAAAGAGCTACGCCTCCAGGTGGGCCTTAACCAGGCCTCCCATCTTCTAGCATTTTAGCTGTTCCAAGTAATAATGGATGCAGTTGAGCCCTGAAGCTAAACCTCTGTCATAGGATCCAGATTAGGGCCTTGTTGGGAATATGGTCCGTAATTAAAATCCGTGGCCTTTCCCAGAGCATTATCCCCAAGATTATTTTGCATATCCATTCCTACCAGCAGTGCTTCTATTTGTGCCGAGCCATGTACACTTCCTGTACAAAGCAATGGAGGAGTGGGGCCATCTTTCGATGCCGGCGTTATGTAGACTACAGTGGTGATAATCTCAAAGTATGTGCATTCAACGTTACATCAGGCCTTTTGTTCAAGGAGAAAGTTATAATGGAAAGGTTAGTCCCCCCCTGGCCTGCTGTGGCTTCCATCTGGCACGTTTACAACATTCTGGGGACGAATGGAAACAATGGAAACGGAGAAGTTGAATCAAGAACAAATGAGGGGCAGGTGCTAGTTATTCAACATGCATCAAAAAAGGCCTTTTTTACCGCTCTGGGGTAAACTGTTGGACATCAAGAAGTTTTGATCTGCAGAAGGTTCAGGGTCAGCAGAAGAAGGTCTCTCCAGGAAGAAGACTGAGTATTGAAGTTGAAATGCTGGAGGGAAACATGACTAATGACAGTAACGTCACTCTTTGTTCAAGGACTTCTTTCCAATTTCTCAGGGAAGTATTTCTCTCTTGACTTGTCCCTTACTTGGAATGCAACAGAAGAGCTCGCCTCCCTCGTACCGAGCGACCCGTCGTCATACATACCTTCACATAATTAAACAGTTCACTGCATCCGCTTTCCTTCAGGCCACTTAGATATCAGGTTCGCCAAATCACTCCTGTTCCCTGCAGCGCAAAATGAATCATCCCTTTTTTCTCTCGCTCTAATGTGCAACTTTGGGGTTGTTCCTTTACACGATTTATCCGTGAGAAATTAAAGTTGCATGCTCTATTAAGGCCATTGTAGTTACAGTGAAGTTATATTGCTGGTGCAAAGAGGTTATGCTGTCAGTAAATACCACTGATTTACATAAGTGGATGTTTGGCATTATGGCTGAACATTTACTGTCGAAATACTACATACTCTGAAAGCATGAGCATTAAGGCAAACATTAAGTACAAAATCAGTCAAGTAGTTACATCTTCTGTTTTAGTTTAGTGCTGATTGCATTGATTAATGCTGAAAAACAAGTACTTGCACTATAATACAGCGGGGAGAGGTAGTTAGCTGTGGTCGTCTGGCAGAAGGTAAGACTCAAGACTCATTTCCTTTCCTATACGTGGCAGAAGGAAGGAGGGGAGCTGCTGGCACAAGTGGGTTGGGCAGCTTGGGTTTTGGGGAGTTTTTTGGTAGGATGGTGTCGTTAGGCAGGGACTGGTGGGCAGCTTAGCTATTGCTGTCATCTGAGCCTGTTTCCCACAACCTCAGGTTACCCGCACATCCCCTTCTCTCTCTATTACCACGCCAGGATGCTCACAGCTCTTGCATGCATTGACTCCAACACGGAGGCTGGAGCACACTGTTTGGCATCAGGAAGGGAAATAGGAAATCGTAGCATTACAGTTTTGCCCAAATAGTGCTCTTGCCTATGGTCACAGCTATATCTAGTGTATGGATATCTGTGCCCCACAGCAGCAGGCAGATTGCAAAGTTGCTCCAAAGCACTTTGGTGACAGGCAGATGTGCAGCGTATTGAGGAAATCAGGTCGAGTCCAGAAATGTTAGCAGGCATTAAGCTCCAAGGCTAGGGAGAGACATAAGCTGGTTTAAGCAATCAGAAACTGGTTTAAACCTGTAACAGAACAGACATTCAGTGCACATAAACCGGTTTCAAAGTGGCCAAAACCGGTTTGAGATAAACTGGTTGAATATAGCATCAGACTTAACTGATTTGGCTCAATCCGGTTTATGCAATGTCTATCCCATACCCAAGTGACTTATGCTTGCTTGCATTTGTGGACAAACTTTCAGCTTTGGATGCGAAAGAGCGTACACAAAATGCGGAAAAAGTCTGCTCCAGCCCCGTGAGAAAAGTGAATTCAAATACGCAGGCAGAGAATAATGCTATGATGAATATCTTTGACCAGAGGAATCAGGGCAGACTTCTGCCTGCAACACGTACTAGCCCAGATAGAGTTTATAGAGGCTAAGTTGCTATATTTTCCAGATCGCAGCCCTCCTGCATGGACGGAGAGAAGAGATTTAACCAAGCTTTAAAAGAATATTGAAGACAAAGGAGCTGAAGTCTCCATTCTCAATTTAAAAGAAAAAATAATAGTTCCTACCTTAGAAAATAGTGTATTTTTCTGGGATCGGGGGCCAGCATTCAGATGATTTGATGCAATACAAAACAGCATTCAAGAAAAGAGTTCTCATTATTACTGATGACCAAAGCACCCTTGAGGGTGCTGTGGGTGTAATAGGGTAAATAGACAAGCGCAGGCACAGACTCCTTCGCTGGCTGGTCCCCCACCCCTCTGCAAGCTCTGTAGTAGGTTCGTTTTTGAAAAGGGGTGCCGCACAATCACAAACATTATGGAAGGATGTCTCGAGTCTAACGAGGGGTACTTGAAGTCTAAAAAAGCTGAGAACCACTGCTGCATTTGCACAGTGTTATATAACCAAAAAAGGCAGGTGCCAAAGGAGACATTTTTGTTACTGGCTTGGAAGATATGGCCCCGTTTCCCACCGGTTGGACCGGATCGGGTGCATCATCATATGTCGCGGGCAGCCTGTCATTCATCACAAAGCCACACTCTCCATATGCGCACGTTTTCCCCATCACGTTTGACTTCACTGGTATCACAGGCCTACAGCAATGCTGCTCATGAAAAAGGGCTTCAGAATACGGCCCGAGTGATTTTGTGACATCTGTCATCTTTGGAAACCAAACAAAACGGGGAGGGAAACGGCCTAGACGTGTGAATGCGCCAACATAAGCTAGAAAGCACGATTTCCAGTCCATAATGTTGATGTGGCAGACGTACCACATGAGACCGTACCAGAAAGGGAGATGCTGGCAAAGCCGTGCTGTGGGAATTGCACAGATGCATCTCATCACCAAGAGGATTTGAATGTGTTTTTGTGATGCAGAGTCCCCGAGCGGGTTCAATATGTTGTGGATTCGATTAACCATCTGGTCACCAGCGACTGGATAAAACAGGGTGTAAAACAAAGCAGCTAATGAAAAGAAGCCACGAGACTAGTTACTCTGCATGTGCCTAATGGAGCCTCGAGCTATTAAATGCAGTAATGGGGCAAATTGTAAGGGGAATACGCAAAGGTGTTCTGCCTGCTGTGTCCGCTACAGGCGTTCGCCCGATGTGCGTGGCTTTTTGGGATTCCTGCATGGAGCCGTTTCAATTTGGAGGGAGGAAAGGGGCAAGACCGTCCACAGCTCATTGCGAGCTGGGGATTTATTCTCCCAGACTGAAAATGCAATACTGCAAACGCTTCTCAGATCACGCCACATCACCTAATATTGCTTTCCAGATTTGCAGGGGCGGTATCTGCTTCACGCTTAAGGCCTCTGAAGCTGTTGGCTTGACGTAAAGACGGGATGGGATATGTCCCGGTTCTTTTCATTTTACTAAGCAGAGAGATGTTTTAGTCAGAAGGTCCAAAAATAGCGTCTAATTGAGTCTGGGAGTGAGGACGTATTTATACTGTTTATTTCGAGAGCCTGCGTTCCGTCAGTGAAAAGCTTCAAATAGGAAAAACTTATGAAGTCCCTCTTTTTTTGATGTTACTTTAGATTGCATTTATTCATTGCTTTAAGGAGTCCACGGCTTATTCCGCCTTTTCTCTTGTTCTGCCTTTTTGTGCACACGCAGGACGATGTTCTGTTCCTCTCTCACGTGCCTACATTTGCATTAAATATAAATTGTGGGAAAGTGAGAGAAAACGAAAGAAAAGATGGTCAGCATTTTGCTAGCTGATCGAATACCAAGCTGCTTTGGAACAGGCCAGGCATTTTTTTAATGAAATGTATTTTTTTTTTCCCCCATCAGAAGAACGCTGGTTGAGTCTAGCTAAGCCTTGTTGCTAGAGCTCAGCACGGTTTATAAAGCCCTGATTGAAAACCAGCAGAAATTGGGTCCAAGATGGGATTTCTGTTATAAAACGGGAATTCAGATTAGGGCCCTGTTATTAGCTCATTGCTCTGGGATGTGGGAAATTCAGGCAAAGATCCTTGCTCCAGTACATAATTATTTACGGCGCTAAGTCAGTACTATCCTTGAGGCATGAAAAATAATTCCTGTTTTGGGCCTTGCTATATTTAATATTGCCCAGACAAAAGGAAGAGGAGGAAACCTGTGCATCCATCACAGGAGGGAAGTCCAATGCAATTAAACGGTAGAGGATTGAATGGAAAATGGTGTCATGTGCACATGGCCAGGCCTGGAGAGCGCTGCAGCAGTAGTGGACTGGGGGGCGGTTTGTGCCAAGATGTTAAAATTTAACGCGGCCAAAAATACAGTCACTTGAATTTCCCTCCACGTGTGTTAGGGATAGGGGGAAACTTTTCCAATTGCCTCGCTGCTCGCATCTTTTTTTGGTTTGGCTTTGTTTTTTAAAGCTCAGGTGCAGAGCGCAGAGTGATATTTAACTAGTTGAACCTTTTGCCTTGGGGAAATATGCTACGAACAGCAGCTCTTTTATGCTAACTGCTGAGCCAGTGCCTTTTCTGCCGGGCTTTTTCTTTATCAATGATCACAGCATTGTTTCCCTGCAGTTCTATTAAGTTGTACAAAGTAGCCTGTACTTTAAAATGGGAACCCTTCGTCTTCGGTTACCAGTTCCCACTCAAAGATTTCAAAGCATTTTACAAGCATTTTACTTTAGCTCCCCCCCAGCTAAGAGGTAATCAGGGTAAGAAGTATTACTCCCATTTTCCAGGCCGGGAAACTGCGGTAGGGGACAGATCAAATGGCTTGCCCTTGGAGACCAAATCAGTCAAGGGAAATAGTTGTTATTAGTTAATAGCACAAAGATATAGTACTGCTATATGCTGCCAGCTAGGGCCAGTCTGTCTGCAGCGTAGCGTCGACATGCTCACGCTAGCGTTAGCTAGCTGCGGTGCCAGTAGGAGTTGAACGGCAGCAGCACAGACTTCAGGACAACCTGTTCACCAGACTGTTTTATCCTGCTTCCTGGGTGTGTCATGCAACTCATATATTACATTTTGAACGTTGCAGCTGTAGATCTGCATCCAGCCTTTGTCACGTACTGGAAATGTTGGCAGGATTGCCAGTTCTCACCTCCTTAGCTCAGGATATCGTTTCCCCTTCCAGGAAGCAGGAGCTGCGGACACGATATACTGTAACAGGACGAGGGATAATATGATGTTTGTTCAGCCACGCTTTGTGCATGCGTGCCGGCAGGTGGGATTGCCCATGTTTCCGGAAACAGTACAAACACATAGTGTATACTTCAATACATACCTTTCTCTGGAAGGCTTTAATATTAGGCCTGGCAGTGAACCATGGCTCTAAAAGTTAATGGCACTGCCAGTATTGCTGTGCTCCTTTTATACGGGTTGATCCAGTATATATTGGATTCAGTCCCTCTTGAGTCTTAATGTGATCAACCTAGGGCATCAGTTGCATCCTGCATTTCCTTGGGCGAAGGTTTTTAAATGTGCAATTGTTCATTGAATACAGCGAGGCAGTTGCTCCGGTCCTCAGAGCGGCAGGTTGGAACTAAATAGATATTTGTGCAAGACAGCGGTGCCTAGAAAGCAGGTAATATCTGCTTAACGACTCTGTGTGTGTCAGCAGCTTGCTGAAGAAGCATCTATATGTCACTAGGCTTTGCCCAGCGTGGATATTTAGTAATGCAGTTAGATGGAAGTCGCCTTTATTACTTTTATTGCATAAAGAGCAAAAGATGCAAGTAGCTGGTCTTTGTGCCAGCTGCAGATCAGTCAACAATTGTACCAGGCAGAGCATCAGCTTGGAATTTGTTCTCAATTATCATCCTCTTTTTTGTTGTTGAGAGCATGTTTGCTTTTAAAGCTTCATTGAGCTGAGCTGACATACTTGATTTCCCTACTCTTTGCCCTGGGAATGGTCCCGGTGGGCCTTCTTATCTTCTTCATGGATTCATTCTTGGGTCTTGGTGATACAGGTTTTTCCTCGTCGCTCCCAAATTGCTCATATTCTCCACAATGCACTTTGAACAGTCCTTGCGGTGTGCCTCGATGCTGGCTGTTTTCAGTTCTTCGTCAAACGGACTTTATCAGGTTCTGTAAGCTCTTTGCATTCGCCTCCGCTGGTAAACATTTCACACTAATTGGTGCATGAGGGCTTTAATTGCGGTCCTTTCCTTGTTTCTCTAGCTTTCATTTCACTGGCTCCATTAAGTTGTCTAAGTGTCATTATGTCAAGAAATAGGAGACAGTCATGTTTTTGTACTTCTGTCATAAATTCCTTGTCTGACTTTAGGCTCTTCATCATGTTGGGAAAAAGGTTGAACTGCTCCTTTCAACATGATGATGTCAATCTTGTCACCTAGACATCACCCCCCCCATTAAGGTTTCATTAGGGCTGTAGTGTCCGAGGCTTGTTCCAGATGTTAATGATGCAGTGGTCTGCCAGAGTAGCTCAAAGACAAGGTCCATTTACACCCCTCGGCCAAAATCTTTGCCGTAACTTTTCATAGCTCCATCAGTTTTGGTGGATGAAGAAGCCAGGGCAGGGAACCACCTTGTATGCTCAGACCCTTAAACCAGTGACAAGCTCAAGCTCAAGTTGGTGCCTGTCAAAAGCTTGTTGTCTGACTCCGTGAGTCTAGTCCTAGTCTGAATAACCACCACGCCAGGAGTGTTGCATTTCGACCATCCGTGTTCTCCTGACCTTTAATATCTTGTGCTCTCCCACCATTGCAAGCTCCAGCAAGTCTTTCCTAGGCTCCTTCCCCCCTGCTAATAATGTTCTGGGACCACATATATTCTTCTAGCGAATCTCAGAGAGACATGCTGTCGGGTCCCTGCACTGCTGACATCAATGGCATCGCACACAGGTTGATCGTGACCCGACAGCGGATTTGTTTCATTAGTAGGAGTTTTGCACTGGCAACTTCTGCCGGGCATTTTCTGGGGAGAAATGATCCACTTGGGGTGTCAGCCCTTCGCTCATCTTGGGTCTCCAGCTTCTAGGCAGTAATTACTCCCAGCCACTGTTCAGCAGCTCCTGTGTTGTCAGCCCAGGCCTTTTCAAAAGTTTGCCTTTTCCTTTAAATAAAACCACACTGAAGCAAGCGTGGTTAGGAGAGCAATTATCTGGCAATCCAGACTCTGGACTGCCATGACCCCGTTGTTCTTTTCAAAGAAGTTATATTTTCCTATTAGTCTGTGTGCGTATCCCTCTTTAATGGTGCTTCCTTTGAATTATTAGTGTGTTTTTCTGATACTGTACCATACGTACTGAAGCCATGGCCATCAAGGTGCAAGGCCTTGCTGGGGGATTAATGGGTGTTAGAAGGAAGGAGATTACGCACAGAGCAGCCAAAGGCCACTAACTCTAGCCCCTTATAATCCCCAAGAAGTAGCTTTTATTGAAGTTGCTGTTGATTTTGTAAGGTATGCATGAAAGCAAAAAATAATAATAATAATAAAAAGGCAAGGACTTGTTTGTTATATACCTGACTTGTATATGTAGGCGACATTCCTTTAAAAACGAATGTATGGTAATCAGTCATATCGCTTGGGTCATCTGTCAACAGAGTTAGTACACACTAAGTAGCGTATAACTCATATTGCTGGTCTGTATGCAACTTTTCATGGATGCCGTTAATTTTGGGGTTTTCAGGACATTTTGCTTTAGTCCCAATTAATCGAGTTCTTCCTAGTTATAAATATCCCATTATGATGAGAGGCTCTCCTTAAAAATTGTATGTTTTTTGCTCATAAAAGAGATTATTTAATTCCTAGGCAATTATTGAGGATGGTTTCTTTAGTGTTGGTATTAGGGTTGGCAAGCCAGTCCACTTATGGTCAAATATTGTCAATTGACTTCATGTTTTTTGACCGGTCAAAGATTATAGCAATTTTACTAAACAACAACAAAAACCCTATGTTTTTTTTTTAGATCTCTTTTCAGAAATATACTTTTTATTGTGTTTTGATGCATTTAATGGAAAACACCTGCTTTTTCTATGTATTATTTGGACCTATTGGCAATTTTTAAACAATTTTTGACTGATATTTGACTGGTCAATTGACTGAACTTTATTTGACGAGTCAAAAACCCCACCCTAGTCAACATATCATTCTACTATGTCAATTTTTCTATTTCTTAAGCAACGTAACATATACAGAGGTAACAGCATCTTGCTGCTTAATGTAACGCTACATCTGAGGGAGCCATTACGAATGCATGCCGCGTAGTGGCAATATTGATTTTTAAAAGAACATCTTTAAAAACTCTTGAAGTCATCAAATAGGTAGCATGCATTTCCTCAGCTCTTCTACCGTTCTACTCATTTGCAGACAACGGTCAATTCGAATGTTGCCTTACCCAATTGTTAGAAGCAGTTTAGAATAATTTATGGTATGAGAGATGTTGCTTTCTGCATTGGGGAATGGATGTGTTGAAGCAGCATTACCCACCGATAAGGAAATGCGATTTGCTGATGTTATACTGAGAAGTGGAGAACATACAGTTTGCAGATCAGGCACTTGCTGCATGCTCCGTATCAGTTTTGCACAATGGCTGTGCAGAATACAGCCCCGTATTGCAGCAGATCACAAAAAGAGCATAGGTCTCCTTCTATCAGTTCCCGGAGCACCTCAGAATGACGGTATTCTCCATTCAAATGAAAACTGCATGAAACCATAGAAACCACAAATGTTTATGGGAAACATTGTTTGTCCAAGTAATCGCTCCCCGCCCCCTTCTCGGCCACCACAAAAGTACATTAGCGCGTTTAATTTTTTAATTTTTTTTTTCCTTCCTGCCAATGTTTCTCCCCCCTTTCTCTTCCCCACCTGAGACTTTATATAGTTTATTTACTTCTCCAGTTTTCTTTTCATTAAGCTCTAACTTCAGTTCATTTTGTTATGTGGTGACCACAGTTATGGATGACGCTCCCCCTGGCACACAGGAGTACATTATGTTACGACAAGATTCCATCCAATCTGCGGAATTAAAGAAAAAAGAGTCCCCTTTTCGTGCTAAGTGTCACGAAATCTTCTGCTGCCCATTGAAGCAAGTGCACCTCAAAGAGAACACAGAGCCGGAAGGTTTGTGCACTACGGATCCATGTTTCGTTTGTCATTACTTTTTTTTTTTTTTTTATTTTTTTTTTTTTTTTCATTTTTTTTTTTTTTTTTTTTTTTTAATGGAATGTCAAAAGGAAATATATTTTGAAATTGTTTTTTTTTTTTTTTAATTTACTTTTTTATTTCAATTTTTTATTTATTTATTTTTTTAATGTACGTGTCCCAAGAGTGTGCTGTGTGTTCTTCAGCCTGTGTCAATATAATGCACCCGACGCAGGAAGCGTTATGCGCTTCATGTTCCCCTCTGCTTGCCTGTTAATGTCTGATACGGTCCTGTCGTGGAACACTGTATACCGTAAGTCATATACAGTATTACTCTAGACCAGAAGTCAAATGACGCTGCTTTTTCTCCAATAAAGTTTGTTTTTTTCAGCTGTCATCATTACACACTGCCCTTTTCTGGCTGCCAAAAGTTGCTTGCTACTCCGAACAGCATCAATCCCTAGTCAGTTTTTTCTCCCCCTGACATTTCTGAAGCTGCACTTTGCTGGAAATAATGGCACTTAGAACAGGAATCGGCTTGTCCCCAACGCCTTTCACCCCATAAGGCTTTTGCATACTGCTGTAGGAATGCTCGTAGCAGCTGTACTGCAGTGAAGCGAGATAAAAAGTTGAATGTAATGCACGCCCAGTTGCATTTTGGAAAAAGTCAGATGCATGCATAGCGGAAACGATGAGTAGAATGCTTTCCTTTTCAGGTCCGAGTCAAGGTATGGCCTGCTCTGCTTGCTGTTTACTGAAATGAATTAACGAGCCGTTTGCTTCTTTAACGTATCGGTCTAGTCTGCAAGATGAAGCCATTTTTTGATATTGAATTCTCAGTTTTAACTTTCTCTTGTTATTCTGTATGTGTTTTGCATTTCTGCCTCAAACCCCACATGGTAAGCCTTCTACTTTTTGCGTAACTTCAGTATGTAACTATCTGCCAACCTGGATTATGTTGCCGTTAGTAGACTTCGTATTTTTATGATGAATCACTTGGAACCAGATGTTACCGTCACCCGTATTTGCTGGTGATATAAAAGCAAGATGATATGAAACCTTCAGCTACAAGATATCTTGTATTATTCTGCCTTTAATCATGGACATTGCTGGTGCAATTGTTGAATTGCTGGTATTCAAACTCGACTATTTTGCAGGACTGCTTGCTGCTGTCGTATCGAATATCTCGTGCATAATGTTTACACCAATGTTAGACTTCTCTCTTTGATTGAGTAGTGTTTTTACCCTCAAAAAGGCAATACCTAATATCTTTGAGTTGGCCAGTCAGAAATGTGCTGCATGAAACAAAAGTTGATGGAAGGGTTTTGATCAGATTTAGGAACATGGAGCTCACCTGGATACCTTCAGTGGGAGTTTGGACTCTGTAATTGAGAGCAGCGTGCAAGTTGAAGGGGACCCAGGTCTCATGGTGCTCTTTTATTCTCAATTAAGCAATGAAATCTATTTATTACATTTTGCCGTAGTTCGTGTTCCAAGAGAGCAAAAGAAGGGCTCACCTGAGAGATGCCAAGTTCTCCCTCAGGATGCTGATGACCTGCCTTTCACAAATATCCTTAACAAACCTTGATTTTGGAAACTCAGGCTCTGCCCGCTGTATGAGTCCACTGCGATCCATGGAAGAGAGAGGTGCTCGGTATCTGGCAGGCTTAGGCCCTCACTGTTGAAACTTTGACTCCAGCTATCTGTGTCTCGCTTTGTCTTCAAGCAAAGCTCCCTTGGAAGTCAATGGGAGCGTTGCTTGTTTTCTGCAATTGGAAGGCTTTGACCATTGAAACGTAAGTCAATAAGAACGCAGGTCTCCTGATGCTGACTAGTTCGTGGTTGTGTTCGTTTTTCAGTAAGTTTTGCCTTTTGACTGACCGTTCTTAAAGAAAAAATGTGTGTAAAGGTGGTGGTTTTGCTGTGGTGACTTCCTCTCCAATGAGCTGAGCCTCCTTGAAGCTGAGACACTTGGCGTCTGCCTGGAGAAGCTTGTGAAGCTCAAGCCCTGGGTGAAAACCTGAAGGTTGCAAATAGTACCTTATTTTAAACTGAAAGCTAATTGTTGCTCTTATAGATTCTGCAGAGATCTTGAGACTATTTCGCAACTATAACAGCTGTGTTACTCTTTATTTTTTTCCCCCCACAACATGCAGACTCTGTTAATCATTCTCCCTGAAAATGTTTAGTACTAAGAGAACAGCCCTTCATCTTCCGTTTTGCTTAATCAAAGGGTTGAATGTCTTTTCTTTCAGGAATTTTGCATGCATATATTGTCAGGGGAGTCGCAAGAGGCCACAGCAATGTTGGCCAACTCACAGCCTTAGGAGGTTTTGTGGTTCATGGGAGGAACCTTTTCAAAGGCGTATTTGGACATGACTTGCACTGTTGCATGACTGTTGCATGTGTTTTGGTTGCCTCTGTCATCAGAGTGAAAATGTATGTTGGAGATTTTCCCTTAGACTCTTCTACAGCCAAAGCAGCCTGAGGCTGTCACGATGGAGTGTTTTTTCTCTTTTGCAATGTCTGAATTGGCTAGCAAGAGTGTCAGACCCTCTGAAGGGCTGATTGTGTCATCGTCAGTGCTTTGATGGCCTACAGCCAAAGAATATCAAGAATAAAACGAGCCAAACTTTGCTTTCAGTGCAGACATGAAATAAATCAATTGAAGTCAAAGGAGCATCCAAGCAAGCCTTAGTGAATGTTATCCCAGTCTCTTCAGACATGGGCAATGCAGTTAACATGTCAGTTCTGCTCCCAGAATGACTGAACATAAAGGATTAAACATATTGCCTTAATATAATTTATACTTTCTTGAATACATTGGGTATTGTAACATTAATCTATTAATGAAAGAGGGTGAGCATGAGGTCAATAGCCTAACCATATTGTTGCATTAAGAGTAATCCAAATAAAGACTAAATTAAGTAGCTGTTGAAAACCCCACCAACTCAAATGTCATCATGTTGGGTTATTTATGAAACTCAACAGACTCAAAAGATTGGGGAGGATATAAAAATAGATTCACATTTTTATTTCAGTATTGCCATGGGAGCATCTCGCAAATCATAAATATGTGCTAAATTCTCTCCCACTCTTTCGCATCTCTCACTACTAATATTTATTCAGCTGAACAAAATCCCTACCTTATAATTCTGACCTCATGGTTAGTACTTGGTGCATCTGCAGTTGGCCATGTCAGGGTCTTCGCTGTCTGGTACCAGCCGGTTGTAGGCATGATACAAGAGGCATACAGTCCTGGCTACACTATTGCAATGATATTATGAGTCCAACATAGACTGAATTAACTTCTTGCAGGGGCTTTGGCCAGTAATCTTGGACCTTGCCAGCGAAGGAATCCCAGTATGGTGTGGTACCAAGCGCTTTCCCATAACCTGAACTCTACTCTTTAACAACCTCCTTCTTTCATGAAGCCCTTACTCTTTGTCCCCCTTCTAAGGTACCTTCAAAGGAGGTGCAGGTATTTTCCAGGAGCCCTTTCTCCTCTTGCTGGGAGCAGGATACAAGCACTTGGTCCCAAATCCACAGTGGGCACATTTACACAAGATGCTGCATAGCTGTAGAGATGAGCTACAGGGCCATAGCATTGCCAAGCGTGAACCATAAAGCCAATGCTACTGCAGTGCACAGTAGCAATGGGCTACTGCGGAGTAGGGTTGGAAACCACGCATGCGCCCCCGGGGCTGCGCAGTAATGGTGGATACTGTGCAATCATTAAGTACTTGCTTAAGCAAGTACTAAATGCTCAATAACAACTGTGCAGTTGGGTGCATGCACCCAGTGTTACCAGTATACCACCTCTTTCCCTCTCGCCTTCCAGTTGGGATCCATGCACCTTTTGCTTGGATTTGTCTTGAGGTATAAGACAATTGTCCCAGCCTTTCAGGACAGCTCGAAGAGCACTTAAATCTTCATGGAAAGTTTCATTTCATGTGTTTAGAAAATGGCCTTACCCTTCATGCACAGATGGAGTCTTTTCCCATAGACCCATCTCAAATCCTGAGAATGCAACCTGGAATTAGGCAGGCAGGTCAGCGTGATACCAAGTGGCTGATCAGTGGGGCTGTCAGGAGTTTCCCAATAGACATACTTCTTTTAGGAGATTGTCATTGGGAACTGCTTCAGGAATGCATCAAGTCTGAACCAAGTCAACCTCCTCTGGGGTCCAGCTTGCTGGCCCCATGGGCTGCAACAGAGCATGACCCAGGAAGTTGTGAGCATCCTGGCTATAGCTGTGGGTCTAGGGTCTCCTCGTCCCGCATACCTTTGAGCCTTGGAGACCCGAGCCTTGGATACCTTTGAGGCTTGAGCCCAGCCTCTCAGGGTTTCTAGCCTTCCCACTTAGCTGTGGGAAATCTGGAAGCCCAGAGAGCTCCTAAGTAGCATCTTGCCTGTTCTTTCACTCTTCCTCCTATCTCGCAGATGCTGATTATGTTAGCTGTCTAATCCCAGTTAACTTTTTTCAGGGAAGACCAAAGCAAAAGAGGTACCAACTATTTTGACCTTCTCAATGTCGTCTATGGTTGGCTTTCCCTTCCCTCTGGGTAGTCACATAAAGGTTTTTTTTCATCGTCATCTGACTGCTAAAATACTTATAGAAATTTCTCACACCTCTTGCTAGCTGTATCTCATTTTGAGCCTTGGCCTTCCTGACTTGTTCTTAAACTCACCGCTCCATCCCCGGTAATCTGGCCTCATTTTCACGTTGTTTTTCTTTTGTAAAACGCCTTCCTGTGTTTTGGGTCATGGTTTAGAGGAATTAAGCTTTAACTTGCTCCATCTTTCGCTCACATTGGCAAAAGACTGCCCTATGCCCTGTCCTTGTGCCACAAACAGAAACTGCCGTCTCTCCTTAGCTCCTTCGTTCACGTAGACCGGCTTCCTTTGGGATCTTGCGTCATCTGTTGAAGTCTGCTGTCTTTATTCCTCTTTTCTCCATCCCTCCTTCCCTTCCCAAGAGCCGTGCACTGTCATCTCATGATCCCTGTCACTCAGGTTCCCATCCCTCTTCACGTTTGCAAGTAGCTTCTCCCTATCGGTCAGAGGAAAGTCTAGAAGAGTTTTCCTCTAGTTTGTTTTTTTTCTACCTTCCGCATCAAAATAAGTTGGCCCTAATTTAGGTCTAGCTGAACTGGCCTTGGGACACGGATGGAGCCAACGGGGTCCCTTCCAGCCCTGCTTTGTGGAGTCCAACCATCCCAAAGCTTGAGACTTTCTGTTCCGGATCAGTTCCCATTAGGACAGAATCGGCGCGATGGAGTCTGGATCTGAAGCCTCCGTCCTCGATATCCCGGGAGTTGTTGGAGTAGGTACAACGTGAAATGCTGATGGGTGCTACGTGCTTTCAGCAATTTTTTTTTTCTTTCCCGAGTGATTCTCGCAGTTCATAATGTCTTGTACCCCCCCGGAGGGAATAAATCAAGAGGAGCCAATATTGTCGTCTGCACATTTGGGCCTGGGGGTGTTCTGCGTTCCTCGCAGCTCTCGTCAGCAGTAGCAAAATGCAGGCGAGAGGTAAAAAAAAGGCCATCTGAAGTGCATTTTGCAGCTATTTAGTGGTGTAAATACTTTAAACCTCAGCTGCCACTATGCTTCATAAAGTGAGGTTACATAAAGAAGGAGCCTGCTTCTGCAAAACCAATCTGAGTTGTGTGAGTACATTGAGAGGGGTGGGTATAATAAGTGGGATGGTTTTTTTTCTCAAGAAAAAAAGAAAGGAGGGTCCATTGGTTAGTCACAGTCTTGAGTTTGGCCTCTTGCCCACAGTTCTGTTCTTATGTGATTTTTCTCTCTCCTCCCCCCCTTTTTTTTGGGTAATGTTCAGTCTCCCCCAAGGCATACATAACCTTTTTACACAGAGAAGCAGACAAGCATGGCAAAGTCTCGACTGGGGGGAGAAAAAATCTGCGATAGCAGCTGGTAATGGGTTATGGCAGCTCGCATCAACCAACAGGAAATCTGATTAGATAGAAGAAGCTAAGTGTGCTAATGTGTAAGAAGCCTCTCCGTGGTTGCCCTTGATAATGGCTCCGTACCTTTGTCCCTAGAAAGGGAGTGAGTGGCACAGGAGACATTGCCAGTAGCCGAGGAGAAGAGCAAGGTTGGGCGTTTCAGTGCATGCCGCAATGGGCTGGCTCCAGCTTCCCCCTTTTGTCACCCAAGGCAACTCCTGCATCTTCAGCGTGTCATGCTGAATGTCCCTTCGGATGCTCTTGGCATCTTGTCACTGCAGATAGCAGTGGCTGGCACCTTAATTATACACCTTTCCCTTCCTGAACAAATCCGTCCTATTAATCCATCTGTACGGGTTTAATTATATGAAGACGTGTGTGTTAAAGGAGGAGAAGGAGAGGGGAGGAGAATTTCCCTTTCTCACGCAGACAGGTGCGCTTGAGGTTGTACAGAGCTTAAGTGGTTTTAACGAGCAGGTATGCTTTGTGCCAAGATAAAAACCACTCCTCAGCAAGCTGCTGTGTTCTCACTTGTGAGCTGTAGAGATGGGCCAGCCCTGCAGAGCGTGGGTGCACCGTTGGCTGCCTTTAAACCACTCCAGGGTTTGATCCCAGGGTTATTTGGCCCGCACTAGGATGCCAGATGTAAAGTCTGGTTCCTGCATGTTCACGCTTCGTTTCTGAATCCTAGGACTCATAAGGGTCTCATGGGGCACTGAGGCCATAGCAGACTCCCACGTCACATCCCTATTCATCGATTCACCAGACTTTCTCTCTAATAAGGTACCACCATGTCCTGATTTTCTGCAAAATAATCAGGTTTCATGATTCATCCTGAAGAGTGGGAAAGGAAATGTGAAGAGTGGGCCAGAATCACCAAAGGTCTGGTAGGCAAATATAATTGTTTCCTTGCCGCGAAGCTGTCTACTTTTTAACCTGGGGAAGGTAGATAGTGTACATGTCTTGCCCCTGCATCAGGAGGTCCTCCTATGCAGCATGGCTTTTGCAGCAGGAAGCAATCAACGGTGGCTGCAGCCGGTGCCACTTCCCGGTCAGCAGAACTTGGTTGTAGGGCTCCATTTTTATATATATATATATATATATATTTGTTCTCGCTGCCCCTGGGGACTGTGGGGTAAGGAAGTTTGATTATCTTTATTTTATAGAGGGGGAGCTGAGCCATGGAGGAGTCGGTGCCCGGATGCCCAGACGCATTTAGGTGTCCGGCTCCTACCGAGATCAGCCAAGAGTGTATTGCCTAAACACCTGGTGTCTAGCGATTTACCCAAAGTCACATGAAGTCAGAGCTGGGCCCGGCCACCTCCTAAGCCTCAGCTAGTGCCAAGCCACGGATCGTCCTCTCTCAGAGCAGCAATTGTAAGATGTGATAACAGCTTATCGCAAGCATATTGCAGCTGTGCACCATGCGGTGCTATTTTCTGCTGCTTCTTATCGTGCGGCCCTGCTCTACTTCCCTGCCAAATAAAGGGCTTAATGTTTTTCTCGAGTGTTTTTTCTCAGCGGCTCCCAGACCCCTTACTTGTTACGTGGCTGGAGTTGTATAGGGAAATTGGTTCCTGCATGCCGTTCGGAGTCAGTGACGAGCATGACTCACTCCATTATATAGAAAATATCCCCGCCAGCAAGGAGGATTCAACCGGTGTCCCTGCCTGCTTTATTGCAGATCAGTGGCAAAGTCCCTGGGCTTCTTTCCCGTGCCTGGATCCGTGCTTCCCTGCTGCATGGCAGCGAGACTCCTTCGGGTGACTTGGGAGTTGCTTTGGGAGCGTTTGCACAACTGTCGGTCTTGCTCCCAGCCCCGCACCATCCAGATTGCTAACTCCCGTGAGCCGACAGATCTGTCAACAGATCACTCCCCACCCAGACAGGTGAATTTATTTCCAGGTATCGAGGTGGGTTGGAGCAGTGCTGATTTTTGTCAGCTGACAGTGTGGCCCTTAATGCTCATGATTAAGGTTTCTCTTTCTCTCATCCTAATCCCTTTTAGCCTCGAAGAAAAACTCCATTTTAAGCCTACTTCTCAGGCTGACATCTATAACATAAAGATAGCTAAGACAAGAAATAGGAGAGGCAGAGCCCCCTGCACTGAATTGCACCGTAACGGCCCTCGGTGTCATTAGACATTATGAACCAGCATCAGCAATGCCTTGCTTTCCAGGTGGCTTTGACTGAGCAATGGATCTTGGATCAGGCAGATCAAGTGAATCTTCCCCATGCAGTCCTGCTGGAATAAAACACTATTTACTCCCCTCCGCTGTTGAACAAATATTCTTCACCAAAGCCAGACATGGGATACATTTGCTCCAACTGCCTTTTGATCGAGTCTGCCACTTACCATTGTAAGGCCTGCAATTTTTGAACACTGTTGCTGAAGTCAGACTCTTCTTTGAATGGTGCTCTTGACACTTTGACTTCCAGACATTTCTTTTGATGCCGAAGTGTTTCGTGACCCCTTTAAAATTCAGCTGCACATCTGTTTTATTGGTGCAGCTGGTGCGGACTCACTTTTTGTAGGTGACTGCTGGTTTTAATAAGGCTTTTGCTAATGGTATATGAGAAGCTGGGAAAGTTCAGTGATAACCCTGTAACCTGTCTGCCCACCTGGCCATGAGTAACAAATTGGAAATTATCTGGGTTATTGAACTGGATTTCCCCAGAGGAGCAGTACTAAGGTGCTTCTGTAATTGTGATGTATTGGCTAAATTTACCATCCAAAGCATCCAAGCAAGCATAGTGCATAACAGCGTTAGGAGCAGTCTGTAAAAATCTTCATTACAGGAGAACACATTTTAATTTGCGAGCCACAGTTGGTGTCTCCCGTGAAGCGACGGTGGCAACTTCAAATGTGACCCGCTGTTGTTACCCACGCAGAAACAGCGCTCTTAATTTCTGCGCCCTTTCCAACTGCTGCCTTATCTTGGAATAAGTATTCATTGTAAAGAAAATGCTTCACTCAGCATGTCTAAAGCAGCACATTTTGAGCAAACGAACCTCCAGGATGGCATTTGCACTGTTCTCATCTTTAAAATGTATGTGCATGTATTGCTTGATGTGCAGAGACTGTCTCTTATATAGAAGAAAGTCCTTTGGTTCCTCACCTGTTCGTTCTACGATCCTTCTGGGAAACGTGGAAGAAGCTCTTTATTAATCATGAGCACTTTTTGCATTGTATTCAGCCATGTGCGCCAACCTACTTAGCACACAATCCTTTTTCAGCAACGGTGTCTTCTGGATGGACATGCCATTTCATGAGGCTCTGAGCCAAGTTAATGCTGGAGAAAAGCAATTGTTGAAATTCATCAGCGAGTCCAACATGTTGTAATTTCAGTGCACTTCGCATCTGGGATTTTCCCGAGGCGTCTGCTTTCAAAGGCATTGAGATGTCTGCCTGTACGTTTGAATGTACAACAGTGAATTTACAACAAATGCTTCTTTCCCTTTGAAAGTTCAACCGCTCCTTTTCTCCAAGTTATGTAGAAAAGAAGGTGGAACTCGTAAAAAGATGGGCTATGCGTTAGTAATCAAGCCTGCCACCGGGCAGCTTAAGGAGTACTTAGGAGTCTACCAAAATAAGTCCTTCTTTAAACAGAGCTTGGACAAGATAAAGTGTATGGCCTGGAGACATAGAGGGCTGCAACGGGTCACCCAGAGTAGACGGGGACAGCAGAGCCTTGTTCATGCATTACCCCCACATTTGATGGGGTGAGAAGGATTGCAGTTCTGTGCTGAGCCATGTTACTGCAATATTTTCATACTTGAAGTGAATGGTGACATGGGGTAAGCGGACATTGGTGCATTTTTCTGCATCTGTTCTTCAAAATTGTCCTGTATTTTCATTCTCCAGCTTGTCTCCTGCCAAAAATTTTCTTTCAGTCTTCTCAACTCTGTGTGATGTTTTCTTCTTAGTAAACTCTTCTTAAAAACCCAAGCTGGTAACAAGGGTTAATTGTCGAACTGCTGCAGAGGCTTATTTTGAGTAAATTCATAGTGATTTCGCTGAAGACAAGTTATAGAGTAACTCGGATTTATGTTCCCGTATTACCCTGTAGTACTAGGATAGGTGGCTTGCAACCATTTTCTCTTTTGGAAAGCGTCCCTATATTTGTAGACATCAAGAAACCCATAGCCAGCACTGTTGATGGCCCTTTGAAGTATTGCACCACTGAATTAAAGGGAAGTTTTGTCACTGATGAGTAAAGTATCAGGCACATCACGAGACAATGAGCATGAAGGTTGTCTAGCACATCAGCACAAAATTATTTGCTTCTGTAACTGATGTGTTGGGATTCGATTCAGTGTTAAAAAATCCTCAGCGCATCTTTACCTAAGGCTAAAGCATCTGGCTATTGAGTTATCCATACTTTGTGCGCTGTTCCTGGACTGCACATTAAGAAGGTGATTCATGTTTTTGGAAGCAGAGAGCACAATAATTTTTATAAGGTTTCCATGGAACCAGCTTTTCTTCCCCAGGAGGAAAGCTATGCCTACAAACTGCAAGGGGAGTGTAGGGTTTGAGAGGGATGGCCACTGACTACTCAACCCAACATCCATGTGCTCTCATTCTGTAGTCTCTCTCCTGGAGGTTCGAAACGCTGCAGCAAGCAAAGGTCTTTCCTTTGAACATCAGCAGTGGGGACAAGTCAAGAGCCTCTAAAGTATGTGTCTAAATATAGCAAGAGCCACGAGTCTCCAAACCTTTGAGGGATCTGGTTTATAGCCCCATTGGTATGAGATTAAGCAGACTACAAAACTCTAAAACTCTTGGTTCGGAGGTGATACCTTGTACTAAACCAGCTAGAAAATAGCAAAAACCCTTGAGGTGCTTTCCACCCTCACTTTTCTGGTATAACAGAGCATCGTTTGACTGCCTGCCATAAGCCAATGGACGGTGCATCTTTTGTAATACTGCAGAAGCCTTTTCTCAAGCATCTATAGATACTCCTGCACGACCATAGGCTAGTTCTGTCTGGCAGGTGTTTTCAGATGCATTAAGTAAGACTGGCATATTCATTTAGCAAGGGGAAACTGGAGCACGCATAAAACCTATTTATACAACACAAGGTCTTACGTAGCAGATATCTTTCACACTTGGTATTTTCACATTGCACAATAGTCGCTTCTGTGTAGGCTCTTACTAATGCAATCATTTAGACAGCTGTGAGCAGTGAGACAAAGGGGAGCAAATTCAGCTTGCAGAGCAGGTAGCAATCTTTTGGCTGCTCTGCAGGCTTTTACCAGCATGACTAACCCAGACTTTAACACGAGGGTCCCGAACCCTTTAGCTAGGAGAAGTTGGGATAGCTCAAATAGCATCTGTTGACTTGTCTTGGCACTGGATTTATGACCCAGTCCTGATTTCTTGTTTCAGGTAGACCCACACCCTCAGACCGACCATGACGTCTTCCATTCGATAACAGGCAAATTTTATTGATACACAGTGATAGCAGATAAGAGTAATGCAGGCAAAGCAAACGACCCCCCCAACCTCCCAGTTTAATTTATCTACTGGTTCCAGGATTATCACTGGGTCTCACTGTGACCCAGTGCCAATGCTGCAGATTCCCTTATCTTTGTTATTGAACACTGTTTGCATTTTTTTTTAAATTTCCCAGGATGTATGTGCCTGCTTGTCTGTTCACCTTGAAGGCTGACAACATTCAACTTTATCACAAACAGACTTTTCAAAACCACTTTTTGAACCCTGGCTGTTCCCCTGGACCACTGTTTGAACGTGATATCTACTTTACCTACCAGCCAATTCTTAAAAGCAAATCTCTATATCATTTTCTAGCCGCCAACTTGCACAGTCAACACTGTGCGGCTGTACCGTTGCGTCTCGGTTACACAGTGTAAGTGCAGTACAGGGGCCTGAACAGAACAAAACCAGAACAGGAAAAAGGCCAATCCTTCCAAGACCTCATTTCCTAACAGAAAGGTAATTTTCTCCTCTCAGTATGTGAAACATCAGCTTTACTTTTCTCTGCAAGCCTGGCTCCCTTTCTGGCTATCGTGCTTTCCATCAGGACTCGTGTAGATAGCTGCCGGCAATAAGGCAATGGGCCTGTTTTCCTAGCAACTCATTTCCATCCTTCAGTTTTCTCCTTTAGCCCTTTCAGCCCCCAGTTCCCAGCTGGGTCTGCTAATCTGGACAAGCCAGCCTCTTAGGTTCGCTGTCCGCCAATACTTTCCTTAAAACCACATAGGGCGAGAAGCCAGCAAGGCCAGATCAATGCAGCAGGGTCATCACCTCCCAAACAGAAACTCCAATCAAGCTGATCTAGGCATGTGTTCAGTGCACTCTGCAGGGCACCCGGGGGAGATGTAGAGTTGAGCTGATCCTGGTTGGACATGAACCAGCGGTGTGAGGAAATCTGGGCAGTTTAATGATTTTTTTTTTTTAATTTTTATTTATTTATTTATTTTGTTCCGTATTGTTTTGGAAAGTTATACCGATTTTTTTGCTCTCCGAGGTTCTTGCGCAGGCAGCACTGCCGAGGTAGAGGTGGCTGAAGTAACGTGACCAAGACAAGAGTCTGCCTCTTCGCTGAATTGAGCTCTTACGTGTTCAGCTTTTTGAAAACCGGCGTGAATAGCGTAAATTAATTAAGTTCATTTCTGCCGTCAACTTCTGTTCCCAGTCTGGCTTGCATGTCACCAAAAATATGACCTTTCTGTTCCATTCATTATAGCTGAAGCCAAATATCAGGACATTATATTACAAACCTGTTAAAGATGTGGAGCTATTTTTAGTCTTGTACTCTGACGGACTAACAACTGAAATAAGCCCAAATGCTTGGAGTGGAAAGTTGACCATTGTATTTTGTCTTCATTTTATGAGCAGAGTTGATCTTACTCCAGAGACTTAATGGATATGGATATTAATACATTTGGTTTCTTTCAAATATTATGGCCACGAGTATGCTTGCATTACATTCTTGCTTTGTTCATATTAAAGTATGAACATTATTGATATTAATGTGTATAGGGCTGAGGTTTTAGTTTAAGGTGACAGGCAGTGAGATGTCTTACAGCTAAATATGCAGGGTAAGATTTTAGTTACAGAATACAATTCAACAAATTATCAAGACACCTGAGCATGTTGACACACATCGGTGTAAAGTTGGTTGGCGTGCTTTGTTTCCGTGACCATAGGGCTAGAAATAAAAGGAAATTATTCAGGGAAATACTATGTTAAAATAAAGCTTTCAGGAGTGTGCATAACCCAACTTGAATTCACAATATGCATGCAGTGTGGATTAAAAGAAAAAAGAAAATGTACAGTTCTACCAAGGAAATTATTTGACAGCTTTTGCTCTGTTCTGAGCTAAAGCCAGCTTTCTTCCAGAGGTGAGGAACTCGGACAAAAGTTATTTCTTTAATATTTAGCTGCTATTTCCCGAAGTTCAAGCTCATGCCCTTTCCAGAAAAGCAAAAAAGCCTCACTTCTGTAAAGAGACCTCTTCAGGAGACAGAAAACCGGCAGAGAACTGTAAGTAGGGATGTAGACTAAACTTTTCAAAGCCTGCATGCCATAGCATTTTTTGACCCTTCCTGATCCTAGGGAAAAAAATCAACGTTGACTTTTGTTAGATCTCTCAGAACCACATGGGAGAGGGCCTGGTGAAACCTGTTTAAAATGATTTCCCTGTGTTTCTTTGACCCATCAAGAGACATAATTATGCTACCGTGAGTCCCTTACATTAACATGGACTGCAGACTATTTCAGATTGATGACCTGGTAAACCAAAAAAATAGCCCAGTCCAAGGACTTCTCTGCTAAATAATCCTTGGCTGTTTGTTCCTCAACACATTAAAGTATGTGACCTCCCAAAGACTGATATTGGGCCCACTGTGCGAGTAAACCAATAACCCATTTCTTTTAAATTTAGGGCATTAGGTACGGCATTAATATTTATAGCTCGGCACTTTACAGAGTGCAATGGCTGTGCACGCCTGTCTTGCTCTGGCTGCTGCCTTTAGGAACCAGGGGAGCAGCAATGCAACTAGGAAGCATTTCGGCAAAGTCCTTAAGCACATACTTAAAGATAAGCATAAGCCTAAGTGCTTTGCTGAAATATGGTCTTAATCTCCACTTCTGCAAACTACTTTTTTTGAATAAAGGACACTTGAGTTTCCAGCTCAGGGCTTGGGGTAGGGGAAGAGTAGTCACCAGCATAAAAGATGGATTCAGTATTCTTGGATGGAGGGGACAGAGGATGCTCTAACAGCAGCTGGAAGGTCAGGGCAGAGCCTGAGGATATGAACCACCGCTGGGAGACAGAAAGGTTCAGGTCAGATGGGGAAACATGGTAAATGGAGGGCTTGGGGAAGCAATGGACTGGGAAGCTGGAGGTGGAGCAGGTGGATGTGTGGGATCCCCTGTCAGAGACACTATTTGTGGGTCAGTTGGGCACAGGGTTGTGTTGGGTGACAAAACTGGCCAAAGGAGAGAACCAGCATTGAGGATTAGAAGCTTTTAGGCCACAAAGGGGTCAGAAGCTGGTTATACTGGGAGCTGGAAATGTCTTCTGGAGGGCAGTTTGGCAGAGGGATGACTAGAAAAAGCCAGACAGGTGTAAGGAGGTTGGGGAGAGGGCATTTAGCAGTGGAGCTGCAAGGTTGAGGGCATGAAGCACCCGTAAAGGATGCTGAAATGCCGTGATCGCAGAGAAGGACCTTGGTGCTTCAGTAGCTCCTTTCATGTGAGAGCATCAAACCTGAAAAATAAAACTGGGCCTGATTGAAAGTGGTCGTTTGGGAGACCAGCATCTTGAAGGAACTTAGTTGAAGTCAACAGTCGGTCATGCTTTGCATCAGCTGGCCCACGCCATTTGCATCAAGGAACCTCACCGATCAAATATGCAAAGGTGCTTAAACTTGTTCCCTTAATATGACCCGCAGTGTTATAGTCACCTGATGACAGAATCAGCACATACAGTTTTCAGCCGGTGCAAATTCATGTCATCCATGGACTTCAGTGAAGCAATGTCACTTTATAGCCGGTGAGCATCTTGCTTGGTACTTCTATGCCCAGATTATTTAATTTGCCTCTGCATAACTATAAGCAGGGCTATAGCCAGCACTTTGACAGTTTGTTCATCAATACAGTCTCTCCCTGGTACAATTTGTACAGCCTAAACAGAATTTGAAAAGTGCCTTTTACAAACAAAAGTCTTAAAAGGACATCTTTAAAAAAAAAATCCTTGGTGTCCCTGCCAGGTTTTTTAAAATTGTTTTTTAAGACTTCTATTATCAGCATTTAAAGCCAACTTGTTTTCAGCAGAGCTTTGTCAGGGTGAATGCTTACCTACATTTTTCATCGCGAGTCCTTGGCTGGATTCCTGTTTGTGGATACAATTGGCAGCTGTTCAACCGGGGATGTGGCAGCAGTGGTAGTTGGCTTCAGGTCAGCTCTACCTTGTGAGCTCTGTAACGCATCCACTTGGAGTTTGTCGCATACCTTTGAAAGGCACTTCCGACTTGACTTTGTTCTATATTTAGCTCTGCTCGGTTGCAGGAGCTATTTCCTATCCGTATACCAAACTCTCCATCTTCGTTCCCCGTTGTAGCTCCAACAATCTTTCTTTGTAGCCTTTGTTTCACGCGTCATTCTATTTTCTTCTTCGAGCATGTTTTCCAAATTGGAAACCATTATTGCTGTAGCCGCATTTGGCCTCATCTTTGTTCAGGCGCTACGTAGGACGCTGCTCTTTTTTGAGCAGGGAGCTGGTTGTGTCGTTCTTTCAAACTTCCAGGCTCCTGAAGCTGATGCCTCTGAAGACCACTTGCCATTTCATCATTATAGATGTAAGAAGATATAGAGGATTTTTTTTTTATCTGTATATCAAGGTTTCTTTAAAAGAAAGAAAAAAAAAAAAGTATATATCTGAATTCATCCCCAAACTGTCCCTGCAGAGTTCAATTAGTGTAGGTAGTTGCTTAAAAAGGAAATTGTGCTTCAAAGACTCAGCTATGCCTTCTTGATAAGGGACTGGGGAAGAGGTTCAATATATCTATTAATTTCTTCATGCGTTTTATACTCCGAGGAGAGACCCAGATGGTCTAGAGCTATTTGATGTTCTCTGATAGAGCGGTGATGCTATTGAGTACAGGCCAGTAATAGTTTTCCTGTTTGAGCCCGTTCATCATCGTAACAACAGATCACGTAGACTGTATTGCCCAGTGGAAGTCAGTAGATCTTGAAGCTGCAAAGTCGATGGAGTGGCAGGACTTTATATGAACTGAGCACTTAGGTTTTAGTGCTGCCTTCTCATCCACTGGCATACTAAATGTCCCCAGCTCTTCCCAACTGTGGTCCTGCCAAAGGACTGTGCTCCCATTACACTGATTTTAAAGGTGATGAAGGTTGAGTAAAGAACAATTGAAGATTGCTTTCCTGACCTGCTTGTCCGTATTAAAAGGAGAAGAGAGACAGTGGATGGGATTGAGAGCCCAGCTGAGACTTCACCAGATCCATCGCACAAACCACAGGCAGCGTAAGGACACATGCTTTTACAAAAGGGTGATTGAAAAAGGAGGGTGATGACTGGGTGGAAGAAGCACTAAACAAATGAGTTATAATTTCATGGGTCAATTTTCATTAGTCATTTTCCCTTGCTAGAAATCATTATGCCCATTCAAGCACTAAATCCAGTTAAGACAACATTTGCTATGATTCCCCCATCCCCGATTTCTATTTTATTTTATTTTATTGGTAACGCAGTGTGTTAGGTATTTATGCTTCCCAGTTTGGGGTATTAAAGCTATGCAAATAATAAACAGAGCAGGCGTTGAGCTTCTGAAATTAGCCTGGATTTACAATCGACAGCATCAGGCTTGGTTCTTAATTGTTTTGTGGACATGGCATGGTTTATAGGTATGCAAAGATACAGCTCCCAAACCTTTTCCCTGTGAGCAGTGCATCATAGTCACTTAATTACAGTCCTCCCTGCCTCCTTCCTCCCCCCACTGCCCCTCAGCTTAATCTTCTTTGACCTTTCAAGGGGAAATACTTGATTAAGGGTCTCTGTCTTCACCCAGCTGTGTTGTTTTAAAGGGGGAAGGGCAAGCTATTCACATCCTCCTCCATGATGAGGCGAAACTCTGTCACTCCAGCTGCTGCAATCTTCCATACCACCTCAAAGAGCTCCTCTCCTAGCTTCACTGGCTCCCTAGCTCTGGATAATGAGTTATCTCTTCTGAGTTATCTTTTTTGAAGAGGTTGCACCCCAAATGATCATGACTTCCTATGCCTGTTGCAAATCTCTGCAAATCCCCTGTCCTCTCTCAAGAGACCATTCTGTAGTCTAAGGTATCAGCATAGCTTCTGGTTTGCTCCACCCTCCTCAAAGAGGGCATTGGCATTGGGGGAGGAGGAGGACATGGTGGGGCACTAGAGATAGGGGCACTAGGGAGAGGTTTGGGGATTTGTATAAGTGTCTTTATGAACCAGTAGAATAGATTGGCTGCCAGACCTTGCAAGCAAATCTTAAACGCTCCATGCACAAGCCTTGTTGCAATTAAGCAAAAATGCAATAGCTATCTGCTTAATGAGTATTCAGCTTGGAGATATATCAATTAATTCTGGCAGCAACTATTACTAAGGGCCTTCAGCATCCAGGAATCCACTGGATCTTGTTCATAAAAGGTCACATGAATGAGATACCTAAGGATGTACAGGTTCAGTCAGAGGATGGCAAAAGATTGCCATGAAAGAATCATCTTTTACTATAAATTACCACATGGGCACAAATAACCCAAACAGCACCTATACTAAGGCGGGCGCTACATTAGCTGTGACCACACAGGAAAGATCTGGGAGTCATTCTGGATGGTTTGCTAAAAACATCAGCTCAGTGCTTAGGAGCCATCAAAAAGGCAAACAAATTGTTAGACATTTTTAAGAAGGGAATTGCAAACAAAACTGAAAGTATCATGATGCCCCTTGTGACAGGGGACCTTTTGGTGGCTGCCCCTATA
>NW_005842479.1:779352-789406 GCF_000455745.1 Alligator sinensis
GCCCCTGTGTGAGGGGTCGCTTTGGGCGCCCTGCCACTATAAAGGTGGAAACAGGCAGCTGCCAGGTGCCTGATTAAGGTGGCCATTTTCAAACAAAGGCCAGCCAGGGAGAGAGAGCAGTTTGAGACCAGCCAGCAGGGAAGAAACATCTCCCTGCTGAGCTCCAGGAACATCCTGGAGGTGGGGGTGAGGCTATGGGGAAGAAGGAGGCCTCAGTGATCTGGGCATGATGGAAAAACTGCACCCTGCTGGGGAAGGAAGGCCTGGTGGGGCTACCCATGGTGGGGTAGCTCCCCAGAAATGCCAGGCACCTTCTCCATTGAAAGGTGAGTATGGGCCACCTCCTAGCCCCACCCCCACATCCCTGGTGGGCCTGAGATTGTGCAGTGGGAGCCCAGGCTTGCAGGAGTCCTGAGACAGGGCCCAGGCTCACCGGGAGTCCTGTGGTTGTAGTGGAGAGCTGAATGTGGCTCCAGAGAGAAGTGTGGTCCCGATTGGTGAGGGGGCTGAGTGAGAGAGTAGTGGCCCTGGAGATGGAGCTGTGAGTGAGAAGTGAGAGAACCCAGTGGGAGAGCACTGGAACCACAAGCCCCAGTGGGGAGTGAGAGTCCCACATGAGACCCCGGAGCTCGGGTCCCAGTGCCAACCAGTGGAAGAGATATCTGCGAGGCATGGGACATGTGTGAGGGAAGGTTGGAGCATGTACTAAGGCCCTGTGATCAGGAGGGCGAGCAAATGGGTAGCCTTCCGCCTTAATACCAACTTTCCTATCATCAAGGCATGGCAGCCGAGCAAGGTGGGCGGTTACTCCAGGGAGAAGTGGGCAGCCAGCACAGACCCCGCCCGCCCTATTACACCTCTTTATAAATCCATGGTGCATCCACACCTTGAATACTTTGCCCAGTTCTGGCCCCTCCACCTCAAAAAGGATATAGAAGAACTAGAGGAGATACAGAGAAGAGTAACAAGGATGATTAGTGGTATGGGGGCGGGGCTTCCATATAAGGAGAGACTAAAGATATTCAGTTTAGAAAAGACTCTTGAGGGGGACATGATAAGAGTTTACAAAATACTAAGTGGCAAAAAGTCAATAGAGATTTCTTATTTACTGTCTCTCACTGTACAAGAACAAGGGGTCACAAAATGAAACTAGTAGGCAGTAAGTTTACAACTAACAACCTCTAATTAAAGTGTGGAACTTGTTGCCACCAGATGTTGTGGAGGCTGACAGTTTAGCCAGATTCACCAAGGAATTGGACTCATTCTTGGAGGAAAGTAGCTATTGAGCATGGGAGTTAGAGATACACCTGAGAGAGAACTTCTTAGACTTGATATGCTGGAGGCTGCAAGTGAGAGAGGAACAGTGGAAAAAACCCTGGTCAGACCCAGTTAATTCTGGTCTGACCCAGTAAATGGCAGTTCTTATGTACCTGAGATGGTTAAATCACTTTTATTGCATCGATAAAATGACCTGTTCTCAGCATACATCTACATTCAAACAGCTTGACTCAAGTCAGTAAGCCCGTTATGGTACATTGAGGCCATTCCTCACCTTCCTGAGATACTGCAGTGAGGATCAGTCACCCATTTGTAAATGTACACTCAATTTAAGGCATATCTAGGACACATGCTATAGGAGCCTGAGGGCCGGTAGGACCAGGGCCCACTGGGCCTATGAGCATCCTTTGAGGAAGTTGTACCTTTAAATGTCTTTCTGAATCAGAGCCCTTAATGCATTACAAAATGGTAGCTATGAAATGTAGGCAGGTGGCCATGAAATTATATTTTCATTATGCCTGTTCTGCACATATGACTCTTACCCATAATAGCAAGATAACCAGCAATAAGTTATGTTTTCTCCTACTGAATGGAGAAAAATGTCATTGCAAGGATCAGCCTTCTGTTTCTCTGCAGAATGCATTTTTTCTTTCCTTGTTCATTAGGACAAAACCCACTTGATAAGACCATTACAGACATTTAGAAGAGCTGTGATTTGAATGGAAATAAAAGGCATTGAACACTGTTAAGTTTTAACAACTTTTAAGTGTCAAATGATGTCATCCCTAAAGTAACAGAAGATATGGATTTAAGTAGGGGGGGAAAAACAGATTATGGAAATATTTGCGCACACACTGTGCCTGGGAATTAAGTAGCTGTGTGTAGAAAAAAATGTTGGCAGACTATGCGGAGGAAATATTCTTGCCTATTAAAAAGTTTTCCACTTCGATTTTAAATTAGATAGACTAAGTTCCTTGAAGATTACAAGCTGCCTGCAATGACTCACCGATGTTAAGATCAGAAGAGACCAGTAGATCATCTTGTCTGACCTTCGGTGTAACGCAGACCTTAGGATTTCAGCCAGTTACTTTATTGAGCCTCAGAATTCATATCTGATGAAAGGATATTTTCCAGAGAGGCATCCAGTTTTGAGACTTCAAGAGAAAGTCCATCACTTTCCTTGGCCGTTGGTACCTATGGCTTATTAGCCTAGCTCTTTAAAAATGTCTTACAAGTTTGCAGCTGAGCAAGACAAGGTTTGGTTTTTAGAAGTGCATAATTTTATTTTATTTTTTTGCACGGAGGTTTATTAAATCCACTCTTTTCACCATAAAAGGCAACTTTTGTGAAAATAGTTGCCATTTTCTCAGTGGAAAGTGGAAACGTTTACATGGCAGCTCTGATGCTTCACCGTGCAGAGAAATGCTGGTGGCTGAGTGCCAGGAAAACAGCGGAGAAAATAAAACCGAAACTTCTGCTACTCCAGAACCTTGGACAGCTCGCCGAGCGCTTCCTTGCCCAGCTGGGGTGGGTTTAGCTTTGCAGGTTGTTTGGTTTTTTCCTCCCCTCTTTTTAAAATGATTTTTGTGATGGGAAAGTTGAAGACAGTGCACATAGGCAGGTGAAGGGGGGATGTTTCCAGCTAACTGTTCATTCCCCAGCCCTGAACTTGGAGAACACCTGTGCATACACTTTGAATACACAATGCGGGTGATTGTCCAAACAGCCAAGCTTGTGCTTCGGGGATGTCTGGAGTCTTGGCTCATCCACTTGCACCAAAGACCTCTGTATTTAAAAGCATGCGGTCCTGAGCTAGTGAACCAGGGCTCTCTTCCTTTTGCTGTAACAAATGGCCTTCGTTGTTTGGGCGCTGGGGACAGAAACTCATGGGTGTGTTTTATTTGCCTATAGAAGATATATCCCTCCTATTCATCACACCATGCCCTCTGCCTCAGCAAAAGCCATTCTGAACCAGAACTCCAAATAACTTAGTTACTGTTCCCTTGTTCATAGGTTCATAGATGTTAGGGGCTGGAAGGGACCTCATGAGATCTTCAGGTCCAGCCCCGCTGCATTTGGGCAGGAAAGACGCTGGAGTCAGATGACCCCAGCAAGGTGGGCGGCCAGATGTTTTTTGAAGATTTTCAGTGTAAGTGACTGTACCACCTCTGGGGAGAGTCTGCTCCAGACCCTGGACGCTCAAACCATAAAGACATTTTTCCTTATGTCCAATCTGAGGTGATCTTCTAGCAATTCATGACCGTTATTCCTCGTCTTCCCCTGGGGGGCCTTGGTGAACAGATGTTCCCCCAGGCACTGATGTGCATCCCTTAGATACTTATAGCTGCCACCAAGTCCCCTCTAAGTCTTCTTTTCTCCAAGCTGAACAGTCCCACGTCTTTCAGTCTCCCCTTGTATGGCCTGCTCTCCAGGCCTCTAATCATGTGCGTGGCCCTCCTTTGGACTCTCTCCAGCTTCTCCACATCCTTCTTGAAGTGCGGCACCCAGAACTGGACGCGGTACTCCAGCTGCGGCCTCACCAAAGCTGAGTAGAGCGGAAGGATGACATCTTTGGTTTTGCTTGAGATGCATCGGTAGATGCATGCCACTGTCTTATTCGCTTTTCCAGCTACAGCATCTCATTTTTCCCTCATTCTCTGAAAACAAGAAGCACTTCAGAAGAAATGGCCGGCACAGTTAAAATTTGTACTCTGAAAATGTTCCTGTCCATCGCGGAGCCAGAAGGAAAAGTAGCAAACACAGATTTCTCCTCGCTAGCTCACAAAGCGGGACTCTGTGCATGTTCTACTTTAAGAGTGTTGTTCCTCCCAAGGTCACAGTCGTACCCACCATAACTAATGACCACAGTGTTTATGCAGATTGTATTCAGAATGGCTACAGTTCTCCGAGCATCCTGTAGATTTGCCTTCAGCGCACATATTGCCTGAATTTCTTATCTCTTTCAAGCCTGCCTTCTCAGTATTTTTCTTTCTGCACCTCCTTGGCGCTTGAAGAATGCTTAGCCTTCACTTTCTTCTCACTTCCCCACGAGAGAACCCTTTATGAATTAAATTGCATTTAGTGTCTGGGGTTTTGGAGGACGATAAGGTGGAGATGGCTACAAGCTAAAATAGCCATGTTTGATTTAGGCTCCTTGGTGCAGTGGACTGAGGGTTACCGTGGACTTAAAGGTAGCCAGACAAAGTGGAAATATCTGCATAGTCATTGAATGGTTATTTAAAAAAAAAAAACCAACAACCTGTACATTGCTGAAGACCATTGTTAACCAACTTGAATACTGGGGTTTGCAAAAGTTATTGAAAACTCATTTCGAAGTTATGCAAATTATCAACCCCTCCCTCCTCCCCTCCCCCCAATCTCCAGTAAATCAAAATATAGAGAATTTGCATAAATGTGTCCTAAGTGTATAACTATGAGTCCGGGGTGGTGCACCTCCTCAGTAGCCTGTGTAAAACAACTGCATTTTAAGCCCTTCTTACTGTTAGGTTTTTTCCAGGCCTCAGGACAACGTTATACTCTGTGCAAAGATTGATCACTTAAATGCTTTCATTGTAAGCAGGTATATACTGTGTGGATTAAAGAAACATAAATAAATGGCTACATCAATCGCATTTGAAGTGGAGACTTCAGGAGCAAGAGAGAGAGACTAAAGGGAGACGTACAAATTTGGCAAGCAAGGAGAAATATTGCTAAAGCTTTGCCAGAGAATTCAAGATCGGATACAATAGCTTTTTGTCACACAAAAATGTCTTGATTAATAGTATAGAAAAGTAGGTTTTAGTTTTACAAATGGCACTGAATGGAGAGGCGAGGAGATAATGAGAAACAATTTAATCTGATACATGAGGAGGATTAATTTGAGTACCTGGGTTGTAGTAGGGCAGCACAGCTCAATGCAGATAAATGGAAGATAATAAGCAGAGGAGTAAAGAACTCCGTGGTTCTGCACAGAAAGATGCTGCAGCAAGCTGACTAGGAGAAAAAAATAGAAGTTACTGGAGAAAAAATTGCCTATTCAGCAGTGAAGCGGAGAATGGGAAATGGGATATTGACCTGCTGCTGCCAAAGAGGAAAAGCAAAGGACTGAAAACTTTCTGGTCAGAAGTTGACCGCGTGCCAGATAGCTGTGGGCGGCGAAAATAAACAGGCGTCGCTGTGTAAAGTTGCATTTGCATGCTCGGTTCTGGAGCATTAAATACCCAGCCCTGAAACAGGGCTCCCTTCTTTCACGGTCCTACGTGCACCGCGATTGCTTTAGGACAGGGTTCTTCGCCTGGCTGCACTAGCTTTCCTGCATTGCAGCGGAAGAAGAGGGTCCTCAAATGATCTAGGAGGAAATCCCATAGTGAAGAAGGCTATGATACATTGCTTTACACTGCGTGTGGTTGGAGCCAGGGCAGCTTTGTGCATTTGTTAGCTTGGGAAGTTTGCAAGACTCTGGGTGGAACCAAAAGAGCAAAGGCTGACGATAAGCAGCATGCAGCAAGCTGACTGCATTTATAGTCACAGGGGAAAATGTGAATCCCATTGAATAGAAAGCTTACAAGGGTCTGGAAATCTTCAAGTTGCACCTAATCCCATACAGGAGGGAATCTGGGCCTCAGTTGCTTTGCTATGAACTTGGGCCAGAGTTGCAGCTTCTCATTCTTTTCATGCAAACTGAGCTGAAACTTTGACCCATTTTACTGCTAAGTTTGAGGCAGCCATTCAGATAAAAAAGCCAAAAGCCCAAAACCAAGGGAAATGTCCCCATGGGTTCCTGCAAGGTAGACTTTTTCAGATCTCTGCCTGAAGCTCTGATGCAAGGGGGGCATCTTGGAGGGGACATGTGAATAGCAAAGTATTGGAGGAACAACCTATTGCACTGGGGAGAGCGCAAGTGTTACAGACATCGAGTTTGTCGCGTGATCAAATAGTGTCTGGCATACTCTCCTGGAGAACGCCGCTGAACCAGGACTCTTGTTGCTAAGTCTGTTATGCTTCAGCCAATGATGTTTCCATTGATTTATTCATGTGTCTCTCAGAGAACGCGTGGCTCCCTGAGCACGCTCTAACATGTTTTGGGACATGCTTGACTTCTCGTGCATCAGCTCTGTTTGGGACCTGCATACTAAGTCATGCAGATAAGGCTGAGGGTAAGGGTCTTCCTCCTTTTCTGCTGCTTGATTGCATTTTCCACTGCAGCCCAGCTCAACAGAAAATGTCATTTTGTGATCACTCCTAGCGCCAGGATTAGCTAAAAGTCCAGCGGAAGCTGTCATTCCTTTTAAAAGTTGGCACAGTTGGCAGGGTCTGCTCTAGGGCAGTTATCTCAGCAGCTTGTGTAGAGAAGTTCTTGCTGTTTGCTAACACAAAGTGGATTCTCAAATACCCGGCAGAGTACAAGAAGGTGAAAGGCGATGTTACCTTGGGCCATTTGGATTGTGCTAGCTCCTATGTCAGGGCCTCATTTTGCCAAGTGTGCTGTATACATTTAGCAAAAGACGGACCCTTTTGAACCCAGATCATCCTTGTAGGTAGTGCACATCACCCAACATTACTACTCTGATTAATGAAGCCGCATAAGGGTTGGTTACATCAGATGAATTTCTGCCAGTCCTCGCGTGATGGACTGGACCAACGGCCTGTAATAGAAGTGATTCTTCTCAAGAATGAGGTCGGTCTCCAAAGTCAATCCTATGTGGTTCTTTCTGCCATGTGACCTCTGCTGAGCCCTCTGTCCATTTACCTAACACATTTACAGAGGAGCTTAAAAAATGGCCAATTAAGCTTCTTAAGATAAAGTATTCAAAGTAAGAGAGGCATAGAGGAAAAGCCGATGGTGGGCACTGCACTATTCCACTGTAATTGTTAATTAAATTAAAGTAAAATAATTAAAAAGCATGCCTTAATTAAAAATCTATAGCTTTAGTAGGTATTGGCTTCTTCCCCCTCAGTATAATGTAAAAACAATTGGACGCTAAAGCTTTTTGAATGGCAGAGGTTGACATAGTGCTTCATACAGCACTCCGCGTCCTTTGATAGTGAACTTAGAAGCCGGTCCGAACAGACTAATATGGGCTCCCAGCTACTCCCTAGCTTGCTGCAATGGTTGCTCCTCTTGGTAGTTTTATAGGCCATACCCACGTGCCATTCAGCTGGCTCCTCTTCATGCCAGGTCTTAGTTTCTCACCCCCTCCACAGTTAGGGTTTTTTTTTTTAAACTAGGATCACTGCATCTGGGGGGACAACATACTTGATCTGGAGGAAGTGTGAGGCTGATTTTGAGGAACTGCAAGGCTGTATCCTTCCCTGTTTTTCTGTGTCCCCCAAGGCCACCCTCTGCACTTCTCTCTCTGCCCTTTGTGTTTCATGGAAAATGCACCAGGAGTGTCTCTGTGCCTGTGTCCATGCAGGGAAAGGATCTTGCTCATTTGGGCTGTTCAGCTGTTCTCCTTCCCTCACCTCAATGGCCCGTCTCGTGAGATCTGCTTGTGCCGTGGTGGCGACACACGAGACAGCCACTGAATCTGCTTCTCTTGTTGTCAGTCATCAGAAGGGAAAGCTGAAAGGACGGTGGAGTCCAAGCCAGGGGATCAGAAGAAAGTGATTTGGGGCATTTAATTTAAAATAGAACACATGGTAAACCAGACAGCAGGTAATCACATTTACCGCTCAACTTCTGTGTGCATTGCATCACTTTCTCTTACCTTTTAACCACTGTTGGGTGGGTAGGCTCTTCCGCGCCGGGCTAGTGCTTTCCTCTGCCTTAGTGAGGGGAGCAGCTACAAAGGAAGCCTTGGTTGGCAACAAGAAAATCAAGAGCTGAGAAGATCAGCTGCAAAGAAAACTTGGGTTGGCAAAAAGAAGATCAAGAGCTGCAGAAACCATAGGAGCACGCAAGGGGCTGAGGGAGTGCTCAGTCCTCCTTTACAGACGTGACCCTGAGGGACCAAAAGAGCGGGTCACCATCATGGTTTAATGGACACGTGCAAAATGCGTGGGCATGGAGGGCTGATGGGGCAGTGGTTTAACTAAGCTGAGCATGAAGCTCTGGAGGAAATGAAGTGCTCCTTCTGCAGGACTTAGAAATGGAGCAGGTGGACAGTTTACACTCGGGACCAGACAAAAGCAAAAAATGGTGTTTGTCGTGCTGATTTTTAAGTCTTGCAAGCCAAGGTCTGGAGCTGGGAGGTCTTTGAAGATGAAGTGATAATGCCGTTGGATTCTGATACGATTCAACTCAAAGGCCTATCAAAGGACGGTAACGGCCCGGCAGATTTGCTAGCGGTGCTAATGCCCGCTTTTCCTGCTAATTACGTTTTTAGGCTTTCAGCTTCCAAACGCATGCCAGCACCTCAAAAATGCTTGTGCATGCCTAATGAGTGCCTTGACATGAAAGCATGCTCCATCCACAGGTGCCAGGGGAATCCTGACAGCCGAACAGCTCTACTGCTGTGCTGGGGCTTTTTCCAATTACACGGTTTTTCCGTCTAATCTTCTAAATCAGAGTAACCCGAACATGGCTCTGCAATTACCAAACAGCCGTTCTGCCTTTTCACCCACTGAGGAGAGAGCTGTGAAGATGTGTTTAATTGGAGGCAGTGAGGCAACCTTGATAGCTGCATGCCTTAGTACCTCTTGTTACAACGGAGCAGCGTGAGACATGGGTGGGTGAGCCAACCCCATCTGGGCTGTGAACTCGGCGCACTCGCCTGCCAAGGAGCGCTCAGAGTGATGCAAAAGAGCCCATTTTCCATTGTCTCGGGGACCCCCCAAACCAGACTGCCAGCCTCATAACACATCACCTTGCCAGATAGCATCTGCGTCTTTCCCATCATCAAGTTGTGTTGCTTCAGGCGGGCTTGGGTTTCACAACAGCCCAGGGACGCAGAGCTGTGTAGCTGAAAGTAGTTATTGTGTTTCTAAATTGTAAATGAATGAGGACTTGCGAGTTTGGAGGTGGTCCTGCAGCCTCCTGCAGTGTCATGTAATCAGGCCCATCGTTGCAATGCCAGATAGTTACGGTGCTGATTCACTTCACAGAGGACAGCTCCTGCTCTACTTCTGTACGCTCCCATACCAGCTGAAGATGGATGCTCTTAGGAGGCAACACAATGTCAGTGGCCAACATGACTGTAGTTCAAGATATCTCATCTGGTTGTGGCTGCAGGTGATTCAGAAGAGAGAGAGATCTGAGTTCCCCCTGTTAAAGTCTTATTAGCTCTGCCTGTCAACACACGTGCACGCTGCTGCAGGTCTGGATGCTAGCACATGCTAGAAGTTGGTGTGATGTGTCCAAGCCTACCCCTCGCTGTGGGTGTGCTCAATGCAGGCAAGGGCACACTGTGGGCGGTGAGACGACTTTGAGCCCAGCACAGCGCACACAAATCAGATGCTGTCATTCTGGTCCTGAATCACAAAGCGTTTTATAGGCCATACCCATGTGCCATTCGGCTGGCTCCTCTTCATGCCAGGTCTTAGTTTCTCACCCCATCCACAGTTAGGGATTTTTTGTTTTTTAATTGCATTACTTCATCCGGGGGGCAACATAACTTTTCTCGTCTATGGACTCATCCCAGAAAGGAGCATATAGCCGCACAATGCATGCAGAGTTGGCTGTTTCCTCTTTCATGCAGGACGGTGGCCCGTATAGAAGAGGTGAGTAGAGCTGACCCACCTGAGCAAACCCAGGCAGGTATGTGGTATGGACAAGGAGGAGATGTTGCTTGCAAGGAGCAAGAAAAGAACTGCAGTGGACTTTCCACGGGAAAGA
>NW_005842479.1:789437-806257 GCF_000455745.1 Alligator sinensis
GCAAGCCTGAGGCGGGCAGCTGAAGGAGTCAGGCTGCAGAAGAAGCAAGTGAATTCCCCCAGGACCCCTCACTGCCGCCCTGGTCTCTGTTCACAGGGTACTCTGGCACTGGCCTCTCTACCATAAGCCTCTACATCAGTATTTGCAAGTGAATCCTAGCCATCCCCTCTTAATTCCTCTCCAGCTTTTCCTTTAAACTTTGTTTTTAAAATTAATGCAGCCAAAAAGGCAGTTTCAATAACAGACTATTCGGCAGTTACTAAAGCTTCCTTCAACAGATTTGAGTGCAAGACTGAAAATGAACTGTTATCTTTTCAGTTATACTTACAGAATGAAGAATTTGAATTGCAAAAGGGCCTTTAAAAATAGCTTGTGCATATTAAAGCAGACTGACTCAAACTGACAAAGCAGAAAAAAAACATGAACTGGAGATGCACTTGTGTGATAGATCATGTTAATGATTCCATTTTCTAAACCAGCAACATATCAATAATGTAGGCAGTTTCCAAATAACTGCATATTTTATCAAAATAAATGAAGATTGAGGAAAGTGTAACACTGTGATGGGAAAGAACACAGTTGTTCGGGAAGATTAGCCTTGCTGAATATTAGTGCACCGCGTCACTCCTCCACCAGGACTTTGGGTGTCATTTGTAAAGACGGTATCTGCAACTTGTACATCTGGATTGAATCGTTGGGATGCAGAATAGTGGACAGCACATAGCAGACGTCTAGGAAAGGAGCAATAAGTGCGTAAATGATGCGTGTGTAGACTCTCATCAATTAACATATGTCACATTGCAATGATTTAGTCTTTGAGGTTGAAGAAAATGTCCAATAGGGCTGGGAAAATTTGCTTTTTTTTTTTTTTCTCTATGATAATGTGTCACAAAGAGCAGCTGCATTTGGGAATCGGGTGTTTTGTGCCAGGAATGGGAGCTAGGAATACTGAATGTAGTTATGCTCTTCACAGGCCCGCATGTGGGATGTGGTCTGCCCACGGGAAAGTGCGTGGAGCTAAGCGAAGGAATAGCTGCTCTCAAGAAGCCAGACAGGACACGTGTTCTTTACTCTGGCACCAACCCACATCATCGCTGTTGAATCCTACAGCCACAATACTTTCTAGGGTTTTCCTCTTCCTCTACTAAAGCCAAGATGTCATCGCTTCTGTAAGAGTTGTTCCAGCCGCCAACTTGTGTTAGCCACAGCAAACGGTTTGTGATGCCATTTTTTCTTATATAGGGTGATCTCCATATGTTGCGGGAAGACATGATGACACCTGGCATCGTGTTGTGATCAATCCTTACATCTGCATTTTATTGCCTGTGATACGCCTTTGAGTGCCGTATGCCCTGAGATCCCCCCTCTGGCTAATCTGTCAGATTCCCTTGACAGCTATTAAACAAGGATTTATCAACATGACTCAAAGGCACCTTTCTGGCACTTTTAATATGTAAGGATTTCAAGAAGGAGAGTCTCTGGCTAGCTGCTGATACAAGCTGTGCAGGGATGTCAAACCAGATGCCCCCATCCAGCATTTGTTGAAGTCGGGAGAAGTGTTTCTTTTGACTTCAGTGAGCGTAGGAGCAGACCCTCCGTAGGGGCTTACTTGTGGGAAACGCTGCTTGAGCAAGTCGTGTGTGTCTCATTACACCCAGCAGTCCTGGAAGTGCAGCTCATTAAAGGATTGTGGTTCCAACATTGCTGCCCAATACTCCATATTGATCAAGCCGTTGGGCAATTTTTGGAATTTGTATGTGGCGCCTAGTTGAAAATGAACTGGCTTTGGGCTCTTAAGTCACCTAGCTAGCTTAGAGACATGTAACATAACTCATTGACCTCGGCGTGCTCCACGGCCACTTCTGCAAAGTGGAAATAATTCTTCCGTTCTCCCCCCTTTCACGCGTGATGTTTAGGTAGATGGTAAAGCTGTTCGGGATGCGTGGCTGACTATCCATGCAGCACAGAGCAGAATTAGGGATCTGGCCCGTGTTGGGGACTGAAGGTATTATGCCGCAAGTGATAAATGAATCACAAGGAAGGTCACTTTGGGCTATGGAGGAATACAGCAAACTTACCCAATGGGAAAGAAAAATCTGCTCGCAAGTGATAAATGAATCACAAGGAAGGTTACTTTGGGCTATGGAGGAATACGGCAAACTTACCCAATGGGAAAGAAAAATCTGCTAAAGTGTACTTGGATTCTCTTCTTTCTGTGGTGCAATTTGTCATAAATCATGAGTTTTCTGCTATATGCATCAGGGTGGTTTTAAGCCTTTCCAGAGGCATTGGGGGTTGGCTACAGCTAAGGCTGGGGACTTCACCTGGGGAGTGCCGATTCTCCTGCTGGGAGGTTCCTGGCTAGAGGGTCTTACCCCTCCTCTCAGGGGCAGACTGGTCACCCTATTTGGGGTCAGGAAGGGATTTTACCCCATGGCCAGATGGATACAGACTGTGGGGATTTTTGTAACGGGGGGATGTGGCCGTCTCCCTGGGACCTCTTGAACATATTTGACATTTCATTGAAGCAGGACATTGGCTTTTGTGGTTCCCCTGCTTTACCTGTGGCAGGTTCGGGTGTTAGGTCTATGTTGTGTCTGGGTTGAGGGTCGTCTTAGGTAGAGTTTAAATTATGGTTGTATGGGATGGTTTGAATAGGGATGATCCTGCCTCAGGCAGGGGGTTGGACTAGAAGACCTCTGGAGGTCCCTTCCAGCCCTACTTCTCTATGACTCTGATATAACAGTTTTACTGTTTCAATTACCTGTCTACAACCAACGTCCTTTTGCAACGTGAACATTATTGTTGGCACCTAAAAAAAAAAAATGAAAAGATGCAAAATTCATGACGACACAATGTTTTTTTCACACAATGCATTGAGGAGCGATTCTCAACCAGGGTGTCCCAGCGCCTTGGGGTACTATGACATCATTTCAAGGGCATTGTGGGATACCACACAATAATAGTACTGTTGTGTGTGCAAACCCCTACACACATCACAAGAGAAACCCAGAGTTTTCGAATAGGACTCTTTGGTGTCAGAAAACATCCTGCCCTGTTGTGGTCTTTCTGAGTCCTTTGCAACAGAAGAAGGGCTTTATTCTTTTTGTGTAGTCATAAAACAAAAGCTAAGCGCTGGCATTTCCTGAGGGGTGCATTGAGTCTAACAAGGTTGCGAGCCACTGGGGTAGACAGATCGTGGGCTTCTTGCTAGGGGTATTTGTTAGAGAAAACCTTCAGCAAGAGTTTGGACTTCTGTATATGGACAACTTGAGCCTCCAGAGTTGGTAGAGTTCCTAACAAATCTCTTCCCAAGGATATTAAAAGTTGTGATTCAAGGCTTAAGCCACTTTTTAACTCATTAGAGATCAGATGTGGAGGACAGACCATGCCACATCTGCAGGGTGCCAGATACAGAAGTGTTTGATACAGGCTACTGTGAAAGAAAGGGCCCAGGACTAGAAGGACTATGAGTCTTGTGCAGTACAGTCGTTGACAATTATTGCTGTGTCTCAGTTGGCCTTACTTGAATAAAACCCTCTATGTAGTCCAGAAATCTCCATGATTTTCAGTGCCTGGGGTATCCTTCAGATACCCTCTACCCACATATGAGAATTGGGATTTTTTTAAAGCTTTCTATTATGTTCCTAACCCATGGTTTCCTAATTTGGCTTTAGCATTGTATTATATTTAATGCTGCAGAAGCTGGTTCTCATTTTACACCCTAACCTATGAGATTATGTCCAGCACTTCCATATACAATCCAGCACAAGGCTGAGATGTGCAATGCCAGGAAGACGATAGTAAGCAAATGGCACGTGCACTTGGGTGAGTGACACTGAAAGAGGAGAAATACCAAGTGCAAAGGCCCAGTCCACCCAACACAAAAATCAATAAGTGTTTCTATTGATGGTAATGGGATCTGTAGGGGTCTAAAGTAAGTCTGACTACATTTGCTTCCAGATGCACCAAAACCAGTTGCTTCAAACAGGTTTGGACTTGCAGATGCAAGCTATGGCAGTCTTCTACCCTTCCCCTTCTATTTCTATGTGGACTGGTAATATTTTTTTCACCAGAGGGTAAAGTATCTTGCTTTTTGCTACAAAGGGTAGCTTTGGTGCCTAAACTGGTCCATGTTCTCTATTCCATGGCAGTATAGCAATATAAAACACAACATGTGGCATTCAGTACGTAGTGACTTATAGCAGTGACTGAAGACAAGGCATTTTAATTGTGATGGCGGTTGAATCATCTGTTACGGTACTTTTCAAAAGACATGCAAAAGTGGCTTGGTCTGAAAACCAGGCAGCTGAGCTGAATGCTGGGTTACTTGTTATTTTCTACTGTTTTTTTTTTTCCCTATTGAAAAAACACAAATGTCAAGGTAATAACATTGGCAAGGCATGAAGTGTCAGAGCAACACGTCGGTTAAGGGCCGCAGCGACGTTGTGTTTGTCCTGGCAGAATTTTTTATTAGTCCGCTTGGAGTGGGGGAAAAAAAAAGTCTCTTTTGGAAACAGGAAATTGATATAAAATGCAGTAAATGAAAGGCTGTTGTTAATCAGATAGGATGAATAAATGCAACTCTTCTGGCTCACTCCTGGAAAAATGTAGTGTAGATGAGGTTATGCAGTGGGCTGTTTTCATCATGTAAATCCACCCTGTTTCATATAGCAAGGGGTATTCGGGAGGGAGGCGGGGGTGTTGCTTAGCAGCTGAGCCCCTGGTAGTATATATTGTAGCAGCGCAAGCCCAGTGCATCGTGGGAATGAAAGCTCTATTTGTCATCTTGATAAATCTTATTTGTAACCCTTTTGTACAGGATGTGACAGATTAGCTGAAGGAGAGATCCGGGAACGTAGGGCCGCATGCGGAATTGGATTGTGAATGATTTGATGTCACGATGCAAACGAGCCGTGATCTCACACGAGGCAGTCGTTGCGACTGCCCCCACCGCTGCTTTGCATCGTCTTTACCTTCTCCTCATTAATGAAAAATAATGTTACCCTCCGAGCAAAACCATCGTTTTTCTCGGTGTCTGTTGGTGTTTTCTTATGTTTTTCCCCCCTTCTTGGTAAAAATGGCAGTTCGTCTTCACTGATGAGACAAGGCAGCGGCATGCACCGTTTCTCAAACGCATCGACAGCTTTTGTAACCCTTTCACTTTGGGTTCGTCGGCAGTGGCAAAAACAGGACCTGCCGATCACCGGTGGAAAAAGTGTCCAAGCTGTGTTTGAACTCGTCTCCTGCTGTCGCTAGCCCCTAATGGGGACAGGGGTTGAATTTGGGACCCATTTTTCCCCTGGGGAAGCACCCTGAGACATGAGTCTTTTGCTTCTCGAATGGGCAGCTGGTGGTGAAAGGGTTCATTTCAGATCGATCCCCAGTACTGAATGTCTGCTTGTCCTCAAAGTTGTCTCCAGTGAAGTGTGATGCAGCATGGGCCAAAAATGCAGATTCGAGGGTCCTGACACATTGTGGGAATCCCCGTTGATTCAGCTGTGTTGTTCTTTCCAAAAAAAAAGCCTTGCCCCCCAATAGATGTGCTTCATTTTTGTATTTTTCAATATGAAAGAGTTTGGGTTTTTTTTTTCCAGTTTGAAATTACTTTTCACTTCATATTTTTCCTTTCTTTTTAATAGAAACCATTGGCATATTTAAAATGGCCAAAACAGAAATATGGAAATTCTCTCAAAACCAAATATTTTGGGTGGCACGAACCTTCCTCATTTTTCAACTTAGATATTTTGGCAAAAGGTTGGTTTCCATCTAAGCTGGAATGGTTGGGTGCTTGTGGTTTTTGCAACTTCTTAAAATTCAGTGAATTCGGGGAAAAAAGAAGTGCGACTTTTCCCAGCAGGTGTTTGTAACCGTACATTCCCCAAAGAGGATCAAGGAAGAGAATGAACTTTTTACAGCAAGGAGGAAAAAAGCTGTCCTTCTCCTAAATTTGAATATACATTTCCTCTGAGGAAGGAAAACTGATGAATTCTTTGGATTTTTGAGTGCAAAACCAGAGAGGTGGTAAAAGAGCTTTGCATCTGGATATTCTGAGTTTCAGCCATAGTTTAGGCCTGAATACTGATGGATTTGTTGCATCGACTAGTTGTGAAGAGCTGGGTAGTGCCTTTATGTCCCTCCGTTGGTGCAGCACCTTGCACACTGCGTCTCTGAGCTTGCCTGTGGCTGTTGGTAGCCACCTTGGCACAAACGTTGCACTATTAAACACTGTACTATCCATAATGATTTCATTCTTTCCTGGCTTGGTCTGAGTGGTTCTGCTCATGGAAAAAAAGGGCTGCTATATGAGAACTAGGTATTATTATTGTTTGCTCTGAGTTTTGCTCTTAGGATGGATGTGGGCTTTGAGAGCGCCGCTTGATTATTTGTTTTGTGAAGGTCTGCTGAACTTGGAAAATTCTGCTGAAGGAACTCTGCGCCTTTAAAGCTGCTTTCAAATATCACAGTTAAACCTCAATAAACAGCGTGGCTGTTCATAGCATCGCCCGGTGCCTGGGGAGATTTGGTTAAGTTAGGATTTGTGAAAGATTTGGTGGCAGCTCAAGCATATCTAGGCTCAGTTTTTTTCTATGATCTTCAGTTAATTCATGATCTCGGGGTGGGGGGAACAGAATCAGATATTTGAAACTCGACCCCAGAGCCAAAGTTGGGGGTAGAAACTGGTGGTGAATGGAAACCTTTGTTAGCTGAAACCATGGATTATTTTTTAAGACGCTGCTGGTGGTGCATGCTGGTGAAAGAAATACAGGGCAAATGTTGGACGCTGGATAAATAACCACGGGGGAAACTTTCCGAAGACTGTAGTGGGCTCTCCAGCCCTGGCAATGTTTAAATCAAGTTGAGGATTCTTCTGAAAGACCAGCTCCAGTTCAAGGGCAAAGTCGTTTCAAGAAAGTCCTATTGCTTGTGAATCCCTATAGCTTCATAATGTCTCAGCCTACGAAAGGAGCATCTATGGGAGATGCTAAAATCTATTGCCCGTGGATATAACGCAGGGTTTGAGTCCCAAGGGGTCTGTCTCGGGGCTTCTCGAGCAGATGCCTCTGGAAATATCTACGCTTCAGTCAAAGACACCCCACGTAGCTTTAAAACTATTAATCTGCATACAAGCAGCAATCTGCCTTGAGCAGCACGGAGCTGAGCACCGACTACGTTATCCAGCTGCTCAGGTTGGTTTTCCAGCTAGCATGCTGTGGGCACCTGAGTCAGGTTAAAGCAAAGGTTGCCTTAATCCAGGAACCCAGGCTAAAGGTCTGAGTAGATAAGGTAGTCCGTAAGCAGCTGTTGATCTTCTGGATTATGGTGTACATATAATAGGTCTAGTTATCACGACCTTTGATGTGTATGCCTAGGCAAGTGGATGGAGGAATGGAGGCCACCCAAGACCTACCAGCCCTTCTTTAGACCATTGAGACAGAGTCCAAAGGCCAGACCAAGTCCAGATGTTCAGTGCCACGATGGTTGTACCTGATGCTAGACAGCAACAGGTAAGAACAGCTGCCGACTGCCTAATTCCTCAGCGAGGATGTGTTGCCATCAGGGTGATGTCCCTTAGCCTTCCTCCAACCCTGGAGTATCCATACAGCTGTGGGGGCTAGGGTTTTGAGGTGCCCTCGACTCGCCTTGCTCTGGAGGTTGCAACATCGTGGTATTTTATAGGGGCTACCCCGCTACGAGTAGCTCCGCCGCCTTGCCACCAGGCCCTCCAGTCGGATGCAGGGAGGAAAAAGGGATGGAGTGATTCATGCCACTCAAGTGATTTTGCATCAGTGCAGGTGCAAGCTAATGGGCATTGGCTACATCTCAGACCCCATCCTCCACTTTTAGCTCCCAGGACCCAGCTGATCCGCTCATCGTCTAACACAAAATGAAACCACAAGCCCGTTTCTCTTCACAGGGGCTCATTTGCTGCCCCATCGCATCTGCGGGGAATAAGGATGGTATAACTTTTCAAGGCTCGAGGCTCCAGACCTGCGGTAGTGGCCGCAGAGCGACGTGCAGCTAGCGGTGCAGCACGGTCTGCTTTGGAGGGTAGGTACATTGTATGGGCACGTGATCAGCAGGATTGGGATCTTTTCTGAGAAATTTTGAAAGACGGCTAATGCACTTCCCTGCATCTGCCAAGTTTGATACGAAAGGGTTTTCCTCCTTGTAAGGGATGTATCCTGTGACTATAGAGTGCAGTTGTTTTTTCACGTGCCGGGTGGGCGAAGGAGGCATTTTCACAGAGCTGTTTTCCAACGTATTTTCTTTATGGGAATGAAATCAATTGACAAATGTAATTCAGTTTAATTAAATTTGATGAATCGACCTATTGATCCTATTCTGCTCTCGCTTCCACCAGAGGATCCCTAAGTAGACTTTGATGACTCGGATCTATTCGAAGATGGTTAACGTTACGACCATTTTAAGAATTGTAACTAATTATGGCCTTGGTCTGAAATGATCCAATTTTTTTGCTAAGTTCATTGGGACCAAAAGCTCTACAATGTCCAGTGCTGTGTAGATACGGGGTCTTTAGATTGAGAGCAAAACAAGAAAAAAAGATTGGTGGCTTGTCACAATGCAGCAACTCTCATGCTATGGATTTCATTTCTTGCCGACGGTAAAGCTTGGAAAATGATGACGACTAAAGAGTGAGTCTTAATTGCATTAGCGGTTTAAGCATTTCGGATCGCAGTTTCCCCTTTTGCATTCTCCTGGTGTTTTTCTTCTCCTTTTATCTGCAACTAGCCTTCTTACCATGACAGAGCCTGAATAGTTGCTCATCTTTGTCTTGCATCGTGAAAAATGGATGCCGGCGTCACCGAGATGTGTGATCTAGCGGTTACTCGGTGGTTTGCAGAGTACTATTCCCTGCGGGAAGGTTGCGTTTACCACATGTTTCCTGTAGGTTTAATTGCAGTTAAAGATAAAAACAAACAGCGAATGCGACTCGGATTGATTGAGAGCAAAACACGGACTGGAACGCGAAAAGGATCCTCGTGTCATTTAGGACCGGATGGAAAACACTGCCAGCTCCATTGTTAACACGTTGTCCTAACAACAGCAGAGGCAGGGATGCAGATGTTTGGCATTTTCGGCTCAAGGCAAGGGATGCAAATCGGGGATTGTTAGGGAACATTATTCTGGGTTCACATTATAGCCAGCAAACATGTTGCACGCGAGCACACCCTCTATTCCCTCAGTTAACATCGTTTTGGAGATCCTCAGGTATCAGCTACCGAAGGCAGATGCATTGCAGAGAGCATATCTCCTTCAGACTCCGGGGCAGGGGATTCGTGCAGCTTTAACGTCCTCATCTGGCCAATTTAGGTATTATTCATCAAGAAATGCAATGCTTCCTTTCGCGTACTTTAGATAATTTTTGCCCGTTGCTGATCTATCGGCGGCAGGAGACAGTGTGCTTTTATAATGTGTCGGTTATGCAGTCACGTTCGGGAAAGGCAACTCGCCATCTGACCCTGCTAATCAACTAAACATTAGCTAAATATTCACTGGACTTAAATCCTGGCAGATTCATTTCTGAACATTTCAAATACTTGCCAACAAAGTGAGGGTTGAATTATTAAATGACTCTTTGATCGTATAAGTGTTGGCATAGAAAGGGCCCTACAATAAGCTGCCTCTCATTATCTTTGATTTAATTGACTCTAGGACTTAAAAGCAGACAAGTGAAAAATCTGACAGAGCTACTTCCATTAGGCCTTGGTTTTGGGTTGGAGAAATTAAATATTACCACCTACTTCCCATGCTTTGTACCAACCATTTTCCTTTCCCACAATGGCACTTACCCATTATTGGTGCTATAAGTACTTGGTACTGGAACTTATAGTTAGGTTACCCCAAGAAAGGAGTTGCTCTTACCATAGACATATCAGTTATGTACACCAACAACCAGTTCTTTCGCTGTACATAATGCATCCCAGCATATGTTAAGTTGAAAACCAGATGATAAAAACACGAACAGAGTGATCACAGCATAGCCCTGTGAGATCATTTGCTTTTTACTTGAATTTTTTTTCCAACTTGCGTAATGTTTCCTAGGCTGGCATGAACCTCAGGGCATGCTTCAGCCTACCTACGTGACACGTCATCAGCATTAGGAGAGCGTTCGTGTCCACGTGCCTTCCAAAGAAACGGGACCTCACCCCTCGCTCTTCCATACAGGGAAAGTCTGAATTCATCGCAAGGAACTGCAAGGTGCCCTTGAGGTTAATAAACTCTCCCTTTGTCAGAGCAAAGAAGGAAGCAAATGCCAGACTCAAGGGCTGTCCATCAAGAATGCCCTACCCCAGATGTATGAATCTAGGGAATGGCATTTAAGTGGCGTAACGGACTTCAGCTATTTGAATAAGGGCAGAAGACGGGGAGATGCTTCATTTCCCATCTGAACAGTAGTATTTCATTCCACTTTGCACCAGTATGCATGAATACACATAGTGTTAGACAACGGAGAATCAAACCCAAACTTTCTAGAGCGGCGATTCTCAGCCAGGTGCCGGATTTTGTTGGGTTTCGAAGTGCTCTTGGGCATCTAAGCACAACTCTTCTCCACAATGCAACCTTGGAAATCTTTTAATGCATCTACTTTTGTAGCACACCTTCAACTTACTGAGTCACAAAAGCAGTGAGGAGGAGGAGGACCCACCCACCTTTTGCATGAAGTGTTTTTCTGGGACGCAGGGTGGCACAGAAGGTGCCTAAGTCTATTTACACACCTCATATGGGGTAGAGGATCTGGACCCTGTCATCAACACTAATGGAAATGTTATGCAGGTTTTCCAGCTAGAGCACACTGCAAGCCCTGACACAGGTAGTATGAAGTAGCAGGACAGAGAAATCAGGGAGAAATGGCTTGTCACAGTACATGATACTCTGGGTGCACCTACATATGCATTAATGCGCTTTTGTGAACGCACATTAAATTTAGTACCTCCATTGTGAAGTACTAAAAAAAGGCGCACACGTTTATTTTAAAGCTCTTTAGTGAAAGCGCATGGTGGGTTTTTGGCGTTAAAATAGTCTAACATGCATTAAAGCACACATGTAGACATGCCCTCTGTGTACCTAACTCTATGCAACTTTTGGAGGAACCAGATTTTTTTTTTTTCTTTAAGAAAGAATCGTTGCAATTATTGGAGGGCAAAATCATATGCATGGGTTTCGGAAAGACAACAATTGGTCATAAAATAGACCTCAGGCCTAAGCTGTGTAACCTTAATTAAAAGCAGACTTGGTGATGAGTGGGATCCTTACAGCCATACATACTGGTCCTGTCTCCCATTCCCCATTTTAGGGGCTGATTTTCTTTTCTCCGCCTATTGTTCACTCAAGGGTTTGAAAGCCTGACACAAAAACATTTTCCATTAAATAGATCTGAACAAAGTCTCTGCTTTCCTGTGAGGTTTTCAAGTGGGTATTTAGTGAATGCGATATCCATCAAAGAGAGTTCGGGGATTGAAAATGTCACCCACGTAAAGGATCAACGCACAGAAATCTAACAGCATCGACTTCTTTCTCATCATCTTGGCAGTTGAGTAAAATGCATGTGGCCATGACATCCCGGCCTATCAAATCATACCCTGACATGTTTCTTGCAAAGCTGCCGAAGAATGTGAAAGACTGGTGAGATTTCTGTAGACGCAAAGGGTCTCATAAATGCTAAGGGCTGGATTCTGCCCGTCCTATATTTGGTGCAAAGCTTGGGGGAGGAAGGAAGAAGTGAGCCAAGGAACATTTCCTACTGCCAGGCGTCCCACATGAAGGCTGGGCAGAAGTCCAGTCCTGTATTCAAGGGCACACCAGGACTGCTTTCTTCTTATACCACTAGAGGTATACAGCCCTGAAAACAGGGCTTTGCCCTTGGCCAGGAAGAATAGCCAACCGGCCTTGAAAGCACGTAGCAATGTGCATACTTCCCTTGAATACGGCAGCTCTTTCTGGGTGGGACAGCACCGTTCTGGCCTGTATTGTGTTAAGTGCAGTTGATGCTAACTCCAAGCCGTTCATTGTCATTCCCTCTGCAAGTAATGCACTAGTGTGATTGAGTTTATCGACTTCATAGTTCATTTCAAACCATGCTGATTAGCCAAGGGGAAGGGATCTTGAAGAGTTTAGGGGAGAGGAAACTCTCGCTAGAGTAGACTCTGCTGCTCTGTTCTTTGTCGACGGTCCCTCCATAGAGGACACCGTGCTCTAAAACTCGAAAGTGTCACCTGAATTCAAATCTTTTCACTAATGAATGGCTTGGCTATAAATTCAGCTCCCTGTGAAAGTACCGAAACATTGACAGCAAAGAAACAAGTCTATAAAAGTTAATTGCTGTGGAACAAGGACAACCAAAATTAGGATTTGGTTTTCAAGCAATTAAGTAATGTGAAAAATGAAGCGCACCTCTTGGTACTTAACTCCATCATGGTTTTCCGCTAGAATTATAGAAAGCTATAAACCTAATTTTATTAAGGAAATCTCTTTCAAGCCATGTAGCATAGGTTTTCTGCTAAAATACAGGGAAAGACTTGGCGAGGCAGTGGCTTCAAGACATCCAAATAACCGAGGGTACCTTCATAGCTTCAGTTGCTGTACAGTAATTAAGTATAGCTGAGATTGCAGTTTGAGATCAATATTTTATGAATGCTATTAATTTGCTATTATACTTTCTAGACAATGGTAGTATTAGTCTGCAGGTCAAATTCCTAGATACAACCTTTGTACTATGCTGAATTCCTTCTTGTTACTGGGATTTCTGACCAGGCCTGTGAAGCTGCCGGGACTGCAAAGTCATTTGGGCGTGTAGGTTCGGTGACACGCTCATGTGGTCATGTGTTAATCACCAGCCTCCATTTCCCCTCTCTCCCTCATTTGACATCTTTCCATGGGTGACACTTTCATAGATTTGAAAACTGGAAACGACTTGTATGATTACCCAAACCAGCTTCCTTTTGCAGCCCTCTACTTGCAATTACTATTAATATGTGTCACAAACAACCCTTGTTCTAACTAACTTGTGGCTAGCACACCTGTTGGCTTGGGCTTAAATTGTAGTGAGCCAGCTGCTAAGAGTTAGGGCCAGATTTTATGCTGATTTCCCAGCTGTGGGATGCGGTGCTAGGCAGTTTGTACATGTGTATCCTTTTATGTGTTTCATTGATGCTCACAAGAGTTTGAATAATCCTGAAAGGGGCCTGTGTTTTCAGAAGCTGAGCTTCTCCTCCCTTGTAGGTATACAGACAGGGCATCCAAAAGCCAAGGGGCCCTGAATTGCTAGTTGACTTCAAAACATCTCATCCATGGCTTTCAAAGATGGGTGCTTGGGGTTAAGCATTTATGTCTCCCTATAAATAAAGGACCTGACTTTCCAAAATGCCAGGACCTTGACAGGTACCACCTACTTAAAAAATCAAGATATTTGAAACTTAGACTATTCTCTACCACCATGGGAGATGGGCTCCTGGGCTAGATGGACCTGTCATCTGATGTTCCTTGGCATTTCTTGCAGTCCAAAGTGTGCAAATATGGATCGAGGTGACTCATGGCAAGTGCTGTTTTAAAAAATATCTTGGGTAAAGTTTTGCCCAAAGAAAAGCTATTGGTTAATAATGGTCAAGGCATTTTTGACCTCATGTGGTCTTGAACTAGATCCTTGAGGGTGAAAGATCTCCTAAGCCAGTCCTCACAGGTACTCATACTTACTAGGCCTATGACACAATTATCTGCCTGTCTTGCTCCCCCCCCCACCCTTGATTTCTGCTCCACTATGCCACTTACCATGGACCCAATACTGCTCCGGGATGGTGAGACCATCCTCTACAGTTGCAGCAGAAGCTGGTTCAAGGTCTCAAGGTAAAGCAGTAAGGAGCTGCCAAGTCCAAGGGACCCTCTTCCCTGGAATTTGGTACTTGATCAGAAAGAAGCTCGTAGCATCTCTGCTGGTACGTTGACCAAATCCTTTTTGATTTAGTTCAAGGAACCATACCTGGTCTCCACGGCACACGAGCCGACTACAATTGCAGAGCAGATTGTGCTCGCCGGCTCAGCACAGTGCATCCGTGACTTATCTCCTGTTCAGGGCCAAACCCTCAGACTACATCTTTGCAGCAGGATATTTGAGTCCGTAGCAGAAAGCAACAATGCTTAGAATAAAGCAGGGCTGTGCTGAATGTATCCTGGGAACCTCAGGCCTGCTGCACTGGGCCTAAACTTTGCATTTGGGGATCTTGGCCCATCTCAATGGAAATGCAGTGATCTGAGCATAAGCCAGGGGCATTTGTGGGAGCTGCTGAAAAGCCTCTGCCCTAAGTGAGTGCACCTCATGCCTGGTTCTCCTGTGAAAGACTCAAAAGCAAAGGGTTAAGTCTTACCAGCAAAACAGAATTAGAGAGCAGCTGGATTCTCTTCTCTTTACCTGCTAGTTTGAAGAGATTTTTTTTTATAGCTCCTGTCACGATCCTCTTCAAGGACCTGAAGGCAGTGGACTCATATGCTGCTTGCTTGCATTCTGCATATATTCTCCAGTCTGCCTGCCTGTTAGACGTCAGGAGGACGCTTCCCTCGGGTAGCGCCACATTTGGAAAGTTGCTATGTTCTCCTGGGTGGTGCCATTCACTGAACTCATATCCCTGAGTGAATGTGAAAGAGCCTCTTCTTGTTCCAACCAAGTGCTTATCACCCGTGTGTTATTCTGCACATTGTAAAAGTGGCTGTGTTTTACAGCGGGGAATGTCTTTGGTGTCTTGCACCGCACATAACCTGCTCTGTGGTTTGCTGCTGGTTCAGGAGTGTGGTTTGAAGCCATCTCTGCCAGCTTGCCTTTTTGCTTCTGTGCTATAAATTGCATGGGGATCCTACCCCCCCTATCGCTCAGATTTGATTTTTTTTTTTTTTTTTTTTGCATTCAAACAGATATTTACTTAATTAAAAATGGGTAATTACATTAACTGATTTGGTTTTACAGCTGCTTGCTTTGAAAGGGATGGGAAAGTGGCACTATTTAGTGACAAAGGGGCAGAAACAAAGTTCAGGACAGCTAGAAAAAAGGAAAAACAGCGTGAGAATTAATTTAGTGAAATGTCTCCCGAACTCTGCCGTGCTCCGGCCGGCTGCGCTTAGTCTGCGTTCAGAAAAAGTCCCACAGCAAAACCAGAAACCTTCGCAGAAGCATTCAAGCACGAGATGCAAGGCATGTTTTGCTGTCCTGCTACTGCGGTCTACACCCTGGCGTGGTGAATGTGACGGTCTCTGCATGTCGTCTCCTGTCTATACTGTCAAAAGCTCTCGCCAGATGAGCAAGTGCAACATGTGCGCATTCGCATATATTGATGCCTCAAAAACCTGAAGAATAAATGTGTTATCAATAGTGGAATATCCATCTCTGAATCCGGTCTGACGTTCATGCAATGTGTTTGCTCCTTTTACCCATGCAATGAGAAGGTATAACAAATGGTGCCCCAAAATTTTAGCTGAAACGTCTATTAAACTTACAAGGCAATAAGATGCTGGCTTATCTTTTAAACCTTTCTTGAAAATAGGTACAATAGTACTGCCTTTCCAAGAATCTGGGATTTGACCCAGCTCAATTATAGAGTTATACCGTGTTTCCAAGACCAGAGTCCACCGTTTGATGTTATCGATATAAGCTTCCACCGGTATTATATCCGGGTCCGAGGCTTTATTCTTCCGTTGTACTTTGAGGAGCTGTACTATTTGATCATTTGTTACCCGACACTTAGTTGTATCAATAAGGGGCATATTACCCCCTAGACTGGCTGTGTCCACACACGCCTCTTTTAAGCAAGCTTAACCTAAAATCAGGGCATATTTAAGGCTCCTTAAGGGCACATGTCTACACATGCACACCCTTAATGTGCCTTGAATATGGTGATTTAAGGTTCTGTGAGCCTAAACTTGATAACTGCATGTGCACTAATGCGACTTAACTATTCGCGCCTAAATTTAATGCGCCTTAATGCACATTTGCACATCCACATGTAGGCGCATGCCCAAATCACCTTAATGCACCTTAAGCAAAGGCTCATTAAGTTCAGGCATGCATAAATACACACGTAGACGTGCCCTTGACAGACCCCAATAAACTGACCCGTTCGTAGCCCCATGACATTGGGAAGTATTAGAGCAAGGTTGATCAAACCATGGTACAAGGGGCATGGGCGGCTTCTCTGTGTGGCACAAGGTCAGTCAAGGAGGACATAAGTGGCCCAGTGACAGATAGGGCAGGGAAAAAACCCCAGAGCAGGCAGGGAGCACAATGCTGACATTGAACTATATAGATATAAAAGTCAGTTGTCCAGAGTCTGGGGTTTTGTGGTTTTGGCATATATATGTATATCGATAAAACACCACCATCACCACCAACTCTCTCTATGTAGTTATATATTATTGCAGGTAGAGTTGTTGCTGCTGTTATTATTTTGTATCAAGAGTGCTACAAACCAAGCTGGGGAATTCTTGCTGAGTGCTAGGGCTCAGCACAACACGGCAGAGGCTCGGAGAGCCCTTCCCGCTGGAGTTTGCGGTCTAGCAAATAGGTTTTGGCAAAACATTTTGGTCTCCATGATGCAGGCTTTTTGCAGCAGAAAAAAAGCTTATCCAAAGGGTTTCAGTGACTTTGAATCCCTGCTCATCATTGCCCAACGTGTGGCACAAGCAGTATCCTGGCTATCTTAGCAGTATCCATGAAAAGACTTGACATTGGCCCTCTCCCTGATGTAACTCTGATCTATACTTGTGCTTCTTGTAAACTCACCTACTCGCTATTTTTAGCATCCCATTTCCTGCTG
>NW_005842479.1:806288-809658 GCF_000455745.1 Alligator sinensis
TCAATCTGGATGCAAGCAGGGTTCTGGGACAAGGCATTTAATAAAGAAAATTAAGGCCTGAGGGATGCTGTTGGCATCTACAGCTAAAGTATAGTTAGTGTTTTGCATTCACCTCTCTTCTCCAGTGGTCTTTGGAGGCAGCACCTTGCCCTTGGCCGTGAAGAATAGCCAACCACCTGAGGCTTTCCAAAAACTTTTCAGAAGCGCATTAGCTTCTCAGATCACTTAATTGAAGCCTGTGCAGTGCTCTTTCAGCAAGGAGGTGAGATCAGGTTCCCAGCCCGTTCATGCCTGTGTGCATATGGAACAACGCTATGGGCATGCCTTCGAATCGACTCTGGTGTACACGAAAATGTACCCGCTTCGCTGCCTCGCCAGCTGCTGACCTGGATATAAGAAGCTCAACGTTGACTTTCAAAGCAGTGTGGGGCATTTGCCAGCACCTCCTCCAGTAAGCCTTGTTTACTGGTTCTTCCGGGTCCCTGAAAATAGGAAATCTCTCAGCCGCATCCAAGAACGGGGCCCAATATTTTCTTCTTGCTGCTAGATCAGAAAATGCAAATAATTGTGGCTCCGCCATAAAGTAAAAACAACCCAGGAAAGGAGAAGCTGAGAGACGTGACGCATCCTTGAGTTTGCGTCAAATTAAATGAGGTTTGGCTCATTATTTTTCTCTAGAAAAAGAGGGAAAAAAGAATTTATTAGGGCGTGTTTGTTTAATTCACATAAATGAAATGAGTGTCTTAGAGGGTCTGAGAGGCGTATTGGTTGTGGCTGCATGCACTTGTGTGTGGTGTTTGCCCAGGGCGTTTGCAAACGGCATTGGTAGCGGAGGAAGGGAGAAGTCGGAGTCGGAGCCAGGGGATGCTCTCGTTTCCAAACCCCTGCTGGTTTCTGAGTTTGCTTCTGGTCGTGCTCGACTCTGGCATGGTGCAGCTGTTTTTTGCATTCCCTCTGGCACCATTTAGAGAGGTGCCCTGGCAGTCCTTTACTTTGCTCTTTCTTCCAGGTGCGGGAAGGGGGCTGCCTGCTGCTCCCTGGATTGCTAGCAACCACTAAACATGGCCCTGCAACCCCTGTTGAAGGATGGGGTTTTCAAGAGCACTTCTAGGGGCTAAACAGTCAGTCAGTCTTTTGCTCCAGACCCTCTAGATGCTTTTGCAAACCCCACCTGAGTGTGAGATAAGCACAGGTGACATATGCTTGCTCGGCATCTCGCTCTCATCTTGTCCAGTAAGTGAACATTCATTTTGGTCCTCTCTGCATGACCCTATCCACCTTGTTCTGCCCCAAGGCCCTCACCTTTACCTGTCGGTGATGTTGTCCATGCATTTGCTTGCAGGATCTTGGGGGATATGCCATCCAGCCCATGATTTAAAAAGGAAAACAAGGGGGAGAAAAGTTATACAGGGAAAGGGATCGCAGGTAACAACAGCTGTCCAACCCAAACTGCCTAGAGCTGGCCCAAAAGGGAGGCTCCAAACTGTTCAGGACTTGTATTGACCATGCAGATACCTTAACCTAGGGCAGACGTTGAGTGAAGGCTGTAAGGTCACTTCCGAGCCAAACTTGCCATAGTGGCGGATGCAACTGAGACAAAAAGGCATTTGAGAAATTCATCTTCTTTCACCGCTCACAGAATATCCTGGCATTTTTTCTTAACTGGACATGTCAGCAAGACCTTTGGTTGCTAATACTGGCACATGCCCATTGCTAATACTGGCACATGCCAATGTAACGCTGATTTTCAGATGTGGTAGGGTGAGAAGTCCATCCCAAAATGCTTGTGGGAAGCAAACACACAGAAATGGGTGCTTTCCATGATATCGATTGAATATTTGTAGCTGGCTTTTGTGCTAGCCCCAGACCTCCCACCCTGTAGCTGATGGCAAATCCAGAATAGAAAAATGGCACAGAAGAAACCACTGCTTAGCAATTAGGAGAGCCCCATCTCATTTCAGAGCTGGCCAGACAGTCACGTATTATTTTAAAGCAAAAAATAACTACTGAGACTATTGTGACAACCCAGGATAGAGTACGGGTCCTGCAACAAGCTGCTGTTCCTTCGGAGATGAGGAGGAAATATTAGCAAATGCTGCCATCTCCCGGAGTCTTGCTGCAGTGTGACATGCTGCACATCTTCACAGTTTGGAAAGGCTTTCTGCTTGCTTTCTCACCTGGCCCAAAACCTCTGAGTTTGAACCGCAAAGGAGACCGGGTGGAGGAGGGAAGCGCCAGTGAAACGGGAGAGCTCAGATTGGTGTGGGAATCACTCCTGCTCCTTTTAAAATGTTCGTAGAGGAACTCCAGGAGGACTTTCCAGGAAATATCCTTCCTACCTGAGGAGTCTGCCAGCGACTCTGAGCTCAGAGAAGTCTGAGCGCTTTCCCCTGCGATCATCACCATTGCACCATCGTCTTTAAATCGTTAGCACAGTGCAATGCTGCTTGAGAGCAGCTTTGAAGCAGGTACAGTGGCAAAATCCCGCAGAGGATGCGTCGCCTAATGGTTATGAAACCTGGATGGTTGAATGTATGGGCTCTGTTCTGCATCTGGAGCAGACTCAGATGGCCTCGGGCTTGGTGCTTATCATATGTTTCTTCAGCATCCAACGTGGAAATGACTCGAGGCACGTTAGTTAATCTCCCAAGCTTAGTGGTTTAGGTATGTGTCCCCCACTCTGTCTCCTTTAATGACCGAGTGACACAAAGGAGATGACAAGTGGCTCTAGCAGGCCACCTAAGACTTTTTCCATGCAACTCTCTCCTGACTTTCCCTCCTTCTTTCATATGTAGATACAGAACAACAACTATAATTTTACATTTAGATGGCTGAGCCAGACAATTGCATCAGAAGCAGCAGATCACTGCGATACCTCCCTATTTGTGGATCGGGCAGTGAGTGGTTGTATTTTCCGTGGTCTGTTCTGGGTGAACACAGTCGCACACTGCACCGTTTCTAATTTTCCATTTCATAGATTCATAGATGTTAGGGTCGGAAGGGACCTCAATAGATCATCAAGTCCGACCCCCTGCATAGGCAGGAAAGAGGGCTGGGTCTAGATGACCCCAGCTAGATGCATATCCAACCTCCTCTTGAAGACCCCCAGGGTAGGGGAGAGCACCACCTCCCTTGGGAGCCCGTTCCAGACCTTGGCCACTCGAACTGTGAAGAAGTTCTTCCTTTGTGCATCAGGTATTCACATCTCCCATGGTTTGTGAAGATACAGTTTACAGTTGCCCATGAGTGTCATGGGAGATCAAAGCCCGGGATCCTTCTGCGTTGGCTTTATCACAAGATGCTTATTTGGGACTTCCTGCGAACTCCAAATTTTCCACGCTTCATCAGGCTTCATAGACTTCACAGACAT
>NW_005842479.1:809691-872132 GCF_000455745.1 Alligator sinensis
TGGGGGCTCGGACAGTAAAGAAGTTCTTCCTTATGTCCAGCCTGAAATGGTCTTGCAGGAGTTTATAACCATTAGACCTTGTCATCCCTTGGGCGCTCTGGTGAGCAGATGTTCCCCCTGATCCTGGTGAACACCCCTGATTAACTTGTAGGTGGCCACCAGATCGCCCCTGAGCCTGTGCTTTTCCAGGCGGAAGAGTCCCATGGCTCTCAGCCTCTTGTCATAAGGTCTGTTTTCCTGACCTCTGATCATGCGCGTGGCTCTCCTCTGCACTCTCTCAAGCTTCTCCACATCCTTCTTGAATTGTGGAGCCCAAAACTGGACGCAGTACTCCAGCTGTAGCCTGACTGAGGCCAAGTACAAGGGGAGAATGACATCCCGGGATTTGCTTGAGAAGCATCTATGGATGCAAGCCAGTGTTTTGCTCGCTTTACTAGCCGCAGCATCGCACTGCAGGCTCATGTTCATCTTGTGGTCAATCCTGACCCCCAAGTCCCTTTCATCCATAGCACTAGCCAGCGTAGCACTGCCGAGCCTATAAGGATGCTGCAGGTTTTTCCTCCCAAGGTGGAGACCCTTGCATTTTTCGGTGTTAAACACCATCGGGTTCTTGTCCGCCCATTTCCTGAGCCTGTTGAGGTCAGCCTGGATCGCCTGCTTGAAATCACATTGTTGAAGGTTAGGCATGTGGGTCCAGAAGAGCTTGCACGATGCTAGGCAATGGTGAGGGGCGATGTTGAGATGGTAGGCAATGGTGAGGGGTGTTGTTGAGATGCTAGGCAATGGTGAGGGGAGATGTTGAAATACTAGGCAATGATGAGGGGTGTTGTTGAGATGCTAGGCAATGGTGAGGGGCGTTCTGGTGAATGGGGAGACATTTGTTCTCCTTAATTTGCTGTAGACTTGCTCCCTTGTGACAAATGGGTGGAGGAGCAATATGCAACAGCACGGGCAGCCAGGGTGTTGGGGCCAACTTGAGGGTTGCAGTGATGCACCACGTTGCAGAGTGCAGTTGGATGCCAACAAGTTGGGTGTGACTGCTTTTGGTCCGTACCGGCACGCAGTCCTCGGCTATGGAGTATGCAAGGGCCAGTGCTGATGTCCGTCATACTGATGCTCCCTAGCTTGTGCCTTCCAGTTTCTGGACCAAATTGACCCCTAACTTCATCTTGGCAGTTGCCTTCTTCAGGTGGTTTTGGAAGGTTACCTGGTGCACCGCTGTCAGCACTGTTACGTATGCAGACATCATTTACATGATGAAACCCGAGACTTGTTAAAAACTTTCTGCCCTTTTGTGGTGTTTTCTGAGTTCTCTACAACAGAAGAATTCCTCTTGTATTTTTCTGTAGTCAGAAAACAAGTGAAAACTCAGAGCTTACATTTTCCAAGGAGGGCCAAGTCTATCTACAGATGCCACAAGTCTAAAAAGAGCAAGAACCATTGATTTACAGACTTCCACCTCCCTCTTTGGTCTCATTGCTCAGCATTGTGACACTGTAAAATCCCCCAAAGTAATTACAGGGGTGCAGAAAAGTGTTGAGCTTTTAGGTGGAGGACCCAAGAGCCATGGGGAAGTTGGGCCGAACCCTTGACAACTAGTGGTTCCCATTAGCATTGAAAGTGCATGAGAAACCTGGATAGGAAAATAACCTGGATAGGAAACCTAATTGCATTCAGGGCTGTGACATTTCTTCTTTTTGCACCTAGACACAGTTGCTGGTATCTTAGACAACTTTTCGTTTTCAGTTTGCATATACGTGGGGCTGCTGAAGGAAAACTATAACTTAGTGCCACAGGTACTGCATGACTTCACATGCAGGGGAAAAAAAATGCCTTTAAACTTACTTGTTCCTTTACAATCACGTGCGTTTTAGTTGCAGAGTTGTTTGGAAATGCCGCTTTCTTGTTCCCAGCATCTCGGTTGTACGTGGCTGCACACGTAGAGCTCAGGAGAAAGCGTCAGCATGGCTCAGACCTTTTAGCAGCATTGCCTTTCCTTGGTTATGTAATATTATGGCGTGTAATTCTGCCTACCAAATGTGATCCAAATAAGTACATATGCCCTCTTCGTATGCACTGGCATTCAGTGGTCCCTGGCATTCGGTGTTGGCTCTGGCTATACATCGTTACCCCACTAGAGGGCACGGCAAGTCAAGAAAAGGAAATGTTCATGTTAACTCATGTTAGCCAAGTAAAACCTGCTATAGAGAGAGACAGTTTATCTGCAGGGAATTTATATTTTCCAGGAATGGAAATAATATTTTCAGCATCCCGATATTTAACTCTTCATCCTTCTGTTTCTTACCTGGGACTGCCAGAATGGAAAAAAAAATCCCCATTTCTGACTTGGCCAAGTTTCAGTTGCTGCAGGGACACACATTGAAAAGTGGAAAGGCCCAAGCTAAATATATCATTGTCACTGAAACTGGAGTTCTCTATAAATGTTACTAGATACTGGAATCCAGAATATCAGATTGTGTGAAGAGTCGTCCTGCAGACTGAGCAACAGCTGGACTTTTCTCGGTGGGGGCAGAGGATGGAGCAAGGAGCAATGGGCTCAAGCTGCAGCAAGGCAAGTTGAGGTTGGATGTTAGGAAAAACTTTCTCATCAGGAGAGTGGTGAAGCACGGGAACAGGCTACCCAGAGAGGTGGGGCAGTCTCCATCCTTGGAGGCTTTTAAAATCCGCCTAGACAAAGCCTTGGCTGGGATGTTGTAGTTGGGGCTGGTCCTGCTTTGAGCAGGGGGTTGGACTAGATGTGACCTCCCGAGGTCCCTCCAACCCTGGTTGTCTGTGAGTCTAATAGAATATATTCTGCATATTCCCCATTACCTAAAATACAAGAAGGGTGTACATCTTAACATCATCCTGTATACAGGTTTCCCTCACTTTATGCTGCACATGCATGCCGGGAAAATGGTGCATAACTTGAATTTGCATAAAGGAAACCTACTTCCCAATGTAACAAATAGGGATATGCTCCAAGACCTCAACTGTACTGACCCCCAGACCCATTTCCACCACTTTTACAAGACAATTTTGGTACTCACCAACAGCAGACAGCCCACACAAGCACGGGGCACTATATAATGGGGAGGGCAACCACAGAAACATGTGTCGCAGACAGTGAGCACAGATCTACGTGGGAGACTATTTTGGTATGCATCACTCCCACGTGCACCGCACAAAGTGGTCGACTGCGGGCTTCCACCACACCGATCGCATAAAAGTGAGTTTAGCATATAACGAAGTTTTGGTACAAACAGGGTCATCGCATAAGAGCGAATTCGCACATACACAACCCGCATAAAGCGAGGGAAACCTGTGTGTAAATGCCTGGTTTATATTGCATTAGCTGCGTTACCGTCAGCAGTCTCGTAGTAATGCGGCTGTTGCTTCTGTTTGTGATCCGAGTGGGATGGTGTCTAAATGTGCGCTTGGGATTATGGGCAAAGGACACGGATGGGAATTTTGTTACTAGTTTCAGGGTGACAAGATTTAGGTCTGCTCTTTTCTCCTGGATAGGAACATGCCTGTTCCTCTCCCAGGGTCTCATTTGCAGAAGATCTTTCCCTGAGAATTACTCATCCCTAGCTGAGCTCCTGCTGCAGAGAAATGGTGGAGTCAACATTAAAGTGCTTTTCATGGCAGACCCATACCGCATATAGGTTCACTTGAACACGCACCCACTTGTTTTGTTGAGTTTGGCCCCGTATCTTGTGAGGTCCCATCATTTTGATAGGAATTAAAGAAGACTTGCCTTAGGAGGGAGAATGTGTCCAAAAGACGGCCAGTTGGGCAGGTGGAGGATGCTAATGTAGCAGTCGTCTTCATCACCCCAAACTGGAAAAATCTCTGTGAATAGGGTGACCCAGACCTGTAAACCTGAGGTGGGGGGACACTTTTTACATGAGTTCTCCATTACCATACTCTCCGCTCTTCCAGTAATAGCCTGCACTAATGATTTTGATCTAGTGCCCCACTTCTCTAAGGCAGGACTGCTATGTGTTAAACCTAGATGGGTGTAGGTTGTAGCTGACTTGGTCTAGGGACATGGGCAGGCAAGGTTTTTGGGCTAAATCTGATATCTTTTATTAGACCAACTCAAATAGTTGGAAAAATTCATCTTTGCAAGCTTTCGGGTATAAATGCCCTTCGTCAGGCTGACGGCACATCTGCAGTATGCCATGCAATGAGCCTAGATGGGAGATTTTGTATCTTGAGCCCATTGCTAATGAAACCTGCTCTGTCCTTACGTGGGAGTCTGTAACTCCTATTTCTCCCCATGATTTTTGTCTCTGGGTTTTCTGTGCAAGTTGCCCTGACCGGTGTTGGAAGAAGTCAGTCTAAGCCCTTGGAGCCGGGGCTGCAGGTCACACCTTTGCCCTCGATCTCCTCTTACCTACAGCTCTTTGCCATGGACCGGAGGGAGCTCTGTTGTCCCTCCCCGGGGTGAGAAAAGAGTCAGGGTCCTACCCATTGAGAAACAAAGCTAAGGAGTTCATCCCAAGGGGCAGAAGGGAAGCAGCTGTCTTAAAGCCCCCTCCTTTTTGTGGCTGCCCTCGTGCCAGCAAACAGGAGCCCTTCAGGAGTGATGCGAAGTGCATGGCATCACAACTCCAGCTGTTGTCTTCTGAGCGTTGCCATGGCACCTAAAGCATTTCCGTATCTTCTTGGCATTTCCAGATCCTGGTGACTTTAGAGCGGGGACCCCGTCTCCAGCTCCCCAAGGGGCAGTGTGCTGCAGCAGTGACGGCGGGTCCTGCTGACGTCTGTGGGAGCTATGCGCACATCATAGGGATTTCGGACCATTGCATCTAGTCCCCATGACATCTTGGATCCCCTTAATAAACTGCTTAAGCTGTGTGTTAAAACTAGTTGGGGGTCTACCCCCACTACCCCTAATGCAAGGCGCTCCGAGAACCTCCTTTGATGGTTAAAACCTTGCTCCTAGATTACATCCTAAATTTATTCTTGGCCGCTCTGTGCCCACTCATTCATTAGCCAGACATTTTTTTTTTAGCTTTTATAGTCCTTCTCCCTCCCCAGTATTTGCCCCCAGAATGTATTTGATCTAATCTGACGTGCTGATGTATTTTGCTCAGCGAAACAAGCCCCTCTAATTGTCTCCTATGTGACAGGTTGGCCTTTCCCCTGATCCTCATCTCAGTCTTCTGTCCCTGTTTCAGTCCGAGTCCGTCTTTCTTGAGCATGGGTGTCTGGAAGTGTACACCAGCGTCTTGCCTCCCTAGACCAAAAAGACCTCTTCTGATACTACCTAGGATTGCTTTTGCCTTTTATGTGGCGTCATATCGGTGGCTCAGAGCTATCCCACGCTTGCCTTGTATAGCCGAATCTTTCTCCTCCTGCGTCATTTCCAACGGATGAGTTTTCAGTTATTCGCATGATCCCATTTCATCCCATTTCTGTTTCTGCAGTCCTCCAGGTTATCCAGTTCTTCCCCTGTGATATCCCAGTCCTCCTCCGGATTGATGATGTCTACCAGCCTTACAGCATCTGCAAATGTCATGAGCAGGCTCTGACTTTCTGAGCCGCGGTCATTAATGAAAAGGGTAAGTAAGAGTGGTGCCAGGATTGATCCTAGAGGAGCTCTGCTAGTCATCTTTCTCCAGCCTGAGTCTCCCCACATCCGCTCTATCGGTGTCATTTCTCTCTTGGCTTGCTCCTTACCCAGCTTGTTATAATACTAAGTCTAATCTCCATTTTCTCCACTGTACCAAATAAGTTCCCATGCAGTGCCGTATCAGATGCTTTGTGGGAGGCCAGATAGATTAGACCTGCTGTATTGTATCTGTCTGGAAAATTGGTTATAACATTAAAGAAAAAGCATTGGGATAATCTGCTGCTTTTCCTCTTGGATAAACCCATTGCATTTGTATCCCATTCCCACTTGCCCTTCCAAATTTGTCCTAAAGCCTTACATTTCACGTGCCTTTTCCGTCAGTATACCAGGAAGGAGATCATTTGTTTCCCCTGATTTGAGTTCACTGAACACGTCGACTTTTGTTTCCCTCCTGGATGTAGTCCTCTTCTTTTCCAGACCCTTTATTCCCTGCCAGCCCTATGTTTTTCACCGTCATCCTTCCTAATCAAACCTGAAGCAAAGAATTCACGTAGCGCCATTCATATCTATGTGACCTTTAGCTTCTACCTGAGCCTCGCTGCATAGTCGTCCCCCTTCTTCTAGTCTTGTGATCTGTTTTATTTCCGTCGTTAAAGAAATAACGCTTTGCTTTTTGTTTTAATTTATTTGCACGATCTAACTCGGTGTGGCTTTCAGTAATCTTCACTTGAACTTTGAGGTAAGCCGTCATCTAATTAGTCTGGAGCCCTTTTCTAGTAGTCGTTCCCTCTTGGTTGGGATCCAGCTTCCACCTTGCTCTTTCACCTTTGACTTAAAGAAATTGCAAGCCTCCTCTGCAACTCCTCAGCTCGTTTCACTAATTAGTTCCCTTTAATTTCCCCATACTTGCCCTTGCAAAATCAAGAACCTGAGTTGCAGGCCTTCGGTTGCTCATCACATATGATCACTTGGTAAAAGGTCAGTTCCCACGACCCGCTCTATTAAGCTATCCTCATTATTGACCAATTAAAGTCTGAAGACCCGTGTTACTCTCAAATCCAGGAAAAGCCAGGCCCTGTTGTTACTGAGAGCTAGCATTTGTTCTCAAATATATTCATGGTAAGTGAAAGCCCTAAAATTCCCGACCATGTTTCTCTCTCAAGACATTAGCGGCCTCTGTCCAGGTCTGACCTTGCTGGTTGACCAATAGCCTCAGCAAAAAATAAAAATCACTATCCTTCCCTAAAGTGATTTTAATGCCAACAGATTCTGTTTTATCCTGTTTAATTCCTTCTATTCTGTCACATCATGAATGCCATGCACAATGCTGGACCACCGTCTTAAAGTTTATTTCTCTCTTTATGGAAGAAGAGGACATCCATCTTCAGTGCCCACGTCCCAGATGTAATCATTATTTCACTTTGTTTCCTCTCTTCCTAAACTACCCGGTTATATAATCCTGAACCAGTAGTTCAAGATCCTTCATTCCATTGTGGTTTTTTGTATTAACATATAAATATTGTGGCTATTTCCTACCACCCGCGCCCCATTTCCCAGGCAGATTAGATGTAGTGTTTTCACCGACGGTATCACCTGTCGAACGGCCGTTGTCATCAGGAGCAGCGCTCGCTCGCTCTTTGCTGCGCATCTCCCTCTGATGTTCCTCTACTGTCGCTGTATCTTCACTTGCCTAATTTTCCATTTTTTTAGGGTTTTAAAACCGATCATTGATATTATACCAGCCTTTAGGTGGAAGCCTCTTTTATCAGCCTCATCATTTAGCAGCAGTCGGTGAGAATTGGCTGCACACTGCCATTCGACATTAAGTCGTTCAGGGGCAAAAATAAAATGGCCATTCCCTTTTGGTGACACCAATGGCTCTTTTTTTTTTGCATCTGGGTGTAAAAACAGTGCAGCGAGGCTGTTTTTACTGATGCTGTAGTCGAGGCGATGCCACACGATAACTTCCCAGGCACTCTTGCGCCACATCCAGACGAATGCAGACGTGTGGCACGTGGCACCGCAGACCAGTCTGTACATCCACATGCCACGTATGAAGGGGTTCCCTGTGCTGCTAATTTGCAGCACGGAGAAGGGGCTTTCTTAACACCAGGAGATCCCGGGGTTAAAAAAACCACTCCGAAAAACAGGACGGTGCACGTGGTGGTGGTGGTGCAGGCTGCCCAAAACTGGAGCCTGGCTGGCCGGAGACGCGCTCTGGGGAAACAAATATCCACGCTCATCTGGATGCACCCTTCGGATGCACCCTTAGGATGCATCCAAGTGTTACATTTCTCCTGGGGGAATTGAAGTCCCACCAATAGAAAAACCCGAGTACAAGCATGCAAGCAGTTGCTAGCAGAGGAATGAACACTTGTGCCCTTACCCTGCCAGGAGAAGTGCCCAGCATGCTTCGTCCAAGCCCATGACTTGTCCATACCTCTCAGTGGGGCAGCATTTAAAGCCCAGGGGGCCAGGAAATGCATGGAGAAGTCATTGCTGCCCACTGAGAGGGCCGGGTGAATGATCCTTACCTTTTCCATGGACCAAAGACTGCCCTAGCAGCAGCTGTGGGCAAGGCCCTACCACCACATCCAGAGCCGCAGCTCTGGGCTTGGTGGTGTGCTTTCCTATGACAATAGTTTGCACCCCCGTGCAAATTTCCACTGGTTCATTTGAACGCTTGTACGCACTCTTAATAGGCCAACCAGCTGTTCAGTCAGGTCTTAACTGGTGGAAATCTGCAGCACCCATTGGCTTCCATGGAGGTACATTCATTTTCCCTGGCTGAGAAGCTTACCCATTGCCTTCTAGATGTATTTAATGCACTCGGGAGAAGCAGAGAGGCTGAAATAAAAGACAAACATTGGGTGCGAGAGGTACGTTTCTGTTGTCAATAAACCAATGAAATGTGTGAACGTGCAATAAAATGCATTGGGGGTAATAAAGACTGGACAAGCACCGGTCATATTAGTAATACATAATGAAAACATCTTTATTATAGAATCATTATACGTTGTGGGGTTCTCCTACCAATTTTTGAGGTGCCTGAAGGGGCTGGGGAATGGGCTTTACAATTGTAATAAGAGCTGGTTAAATCCCCAGGGCTTGTTCTTACACATGCATGTGGGCTTTGTAAGAAGGGCGGGGTCATAGTGATTGGTGTGTGCAGAAAAGAGATTGGTGTGCACAAGTGCAATGACTCTGACAAACCTTTATAATTGTGAAGGAGTGACCGATACCCTGACGGGCTCAGTGGCAGTCCTGCGGATAGTGAGATAAAGTTGATTTCCTCTAAGTCACCAATCTGAAATCAGTACAGGGCAGCCGTGACTTAGAGTTGGGCTTTCCTATGTGTCAAGATCTTTTTTTATCTTCTTTCAATGAACACGGTATAATTCATCTTTAAAGACTTCTGCAAAACGTATTATTTCTTGCATGCTGTTACTAGTGGGGTTTTTTATTTTATTTTAATGCACATGCTCAGAAACACTGGGCTAAGACTGCCTGGGTCGACTCTCATGCTACTACTTGATTTTGCACAGGCTAGCGCAGAGCTTTAATGAGATATATGGTGATGTTACAACCACAGAGCAGAACGGTTATGATTTAAGGTGATCTTCAAATCTTAAATTCAGCTTGGAAATTAGTCTGGCATGCACTCACTGAGCTGGACATTAAAGGTAGTTTCTGGAGTCACAGGGCAATGCATTAGCAAAACAGAATATGTAAGAAGAAGCAATAAAGCCAAGAAAAAATATTCTTAAATTAGTTTGCGTGCGCCCTCTCATCATTATTAGTGGAGTCCTTTGGGATTCTCATTCGGTTCAATTTTGATTTTGGGTTTCCAGTTGAACCTGGAAATCTCACTTGAATGCTTTCCACACAATACCTTTATTTCTATTGCAATCCATCTCTGTAAAACAGTGAAAGGCTATTTATTGAATCCTGTGTCATGATCTCCTAAAAGTGGACCTTATCCAAGCTATTCTATGCAAGCAGTTGTTCCCCTTACATTTAGGAGTACGTCTGATGTCTTTACTGCATGGTTGTTTGCGGGCCAGTTTACACTTGAAATCGTCAGTAGTCTCTAAGGGATGTGTATAATGCCCACCCGCCGGCCCCCCGAGTTACATAGCGAGTGAAGCACCAACCTTTCATTGCGTCGTATTGAAAATGCGTGTTTCCAGCCAGGGAGGAAAATGAAGACCGCCTGACTTAGTTAACCTGTGTTACACCATGCACGATGATCAGCAAATAGGCAAGCTTGGTTGTAAGCAACCCGCCAGATGATCCTTTTCCGTATTTTTATCCTCTGTGAATTATAAAAGCTTGGGAATGACAACGTGGCTGTAAAAACTGCCAATATACAAGACACACATATGGACAAAGAGTAATTTGATAGCTTTTAACCCATTAGAAGCATATGTAAGAAAGCACTTAGGGACATCATCTTTAGGAAAATGACACAAGACCCCAGTTTTCATGAGGATTGGGTCCTCAAGGACATTTAAATACCAAGGACTTTAAGGATGTATGTGTTGGGAGCCTAGCTCTTACTGAAACTTGGTTTTCACTTTTGCAAATGGGATGGAGATCTTACGTTGCACAGGGGTGTTTGAAAATGCAACCCTTAAAGGGCTCGTTGATTTTGGTAGTGTATAAGCATGGGTTTAAATTACTTGTCTGGACAAGGACAAGCATAAAGGGGGCTTAAAGCGAATTCACATGTCACCCCTAGTGAATGAGGTTGCATTATGATTGTGATCAGCATTGCAACAGAATATCTGCAAAATGAAATCCAGGTGTGGTTGCCCTTTCTTTCACGGGGCATTAGGACTCTCCCCCTTACAGGACACGACTAGTACCCATCTCTGCAATTTTTACTAGTTTTGCAGGTGTCCAGAAACTGCCTTTGTGGAGCTGTAAAGTGTAGGCTAAACATTTCAAAAGGTGCAACACGCACCGTAATTATTCTAAGACAGTTCTTGTAAATGCTTTTTACACTTGTAATGTTGACTGTTCATCAATAATTCAGCTTTTTTTAAGGAAAAAAAGAACAATACATTTTCTGCATTGCAAAAGCCAATGTTGAGCTGTTCGCATTGCAAAATGCCTTCCAATAAAAAGCATCAAGCCAACCCAGTCTCCAGCTCCAAAGGCCGGCTTAATGTGCTGCAGTATCCTGTTACAGGCATTGTTTGTAATTCTAGAAGAGAGAAAATAAAATTTTACACTCAAAAATAATAAGTTTAAGTAAACAGGGTAGGAGAGGCATGCATTTATCTCCAAGAAATGGTTAGATATTGCCAGAACAATACTGCTACATTATGAATCTTTAATGATCTCTGAAAGTCATAATGGTCTGTCACTAATGCCCATTAATGATCTCTCTATACCACGAGTATGGGCTTGATGTTTCTGGCTGGTACCTTAGAGAATACTTTAAATATGCCTTAAACTTTCTCTGATCTGCCCTCTACGTGTCTGCTCCAAATGTAGACTGCAACTGTCTGGGCAGGACCAGCTTATAAGGAAGCATGGCACTGGGGTTAAAAAAGTCATATTCAGGTAAGATGTATTTAAACAATCTTTTTAGAGAAATGAACTGGAAGGTGTTTCCTGGCATGTAATCCTTCTGGTAAGGTGGGGAAGGGATTGAGTCTTAATTTACGTGCAGATAATACGATAGCTCTTCTCTTTTCCATCAGTTGGCTTGGTTAAATGGGCGAGGGACTTTTTAAAATGAAGAAAGTAAGCGTTATTGTCGATCCGGGCTGAGAACTGTAGCTCATACCGCGTATTGCTGAAGTGGCAAATCTTTCCTATTTTAACAACATTTTTAATACAGTGCGGGCTGATTTGATGGCCTCTGAATCGCACTTGGTTAACACGGCACATGAACTTTTTTTTATCAAGCTTTAGGCTAAAGCTTGTACTGACAAAAGCAAAACCGACAGTGATTCGATTTCTATTTTAATTCCTGTTACATGTGAATACTGTGCCGAGCAAAGCAAGGGCAGCATGGTAACAGCATATATTTTCCTGCGTTTTTAAAAAGCAAACAAATGTGGGAAACTCTAGATTTTTAACCTAAGCATGCTTTGTTAAAAAGGTTGAACTAAAGGCTAGAGCACAATAATGCAATTTTATTTTTCCTTAACGATGAAAAAGCGTCTCCTTCCTCTTGCCTGTATGAAATGATCAAATTACTGAGTGAACCAACGCCCTGCAGCTGACAAAGAAAAACAAACCCAAAGCGCCCGGGAAAAAGAATAAAGAAAAATTAGAGCAATGTTGCATATTTTTTCAGCTTTGCCATTTATTTGGGCACGTATCATTCTTGATGTGAAATAACCTTTGGTTAATTGGTAACTGTCTATTAAATATTTATGACCCGGCACTCACCAGCCTTGTTGCTGCTCATTGAACTTCACGTAGTAAATAGAAATACAGTGAGTAAATGAAATAATCTGTGATGAGCGACGATATTTTAAAACAGGGTGCTACCAAGTAGCCTCTCACCTTGGTGATTTTGGTATAAAATAAGTCCTAGATATTTTGCTCATAATATAAGGCAAGATTGAGTCAATAGCAAAATGTTTATTAAATGTAATTATTTCTGATCAGTCGAAGCTACTTCCAAAGATTTTGTTTTTCTCTGGCCAACCTGCATAAAGTAAATCTCCGTGTTTATAAAATAAATCTCCGTGTTTAGTAAAAAGCCAGTTCAAAGCTACAGGCCGTATTCATCTTGCTGATACCCAATGCCACACTGCATATTGTGTGAATACAGAGACTACGGTTTAGCCCTTCAGGTCCAATTCAAAACCCATTGCAGTCTATGCAAAGGTCATTCATTTAAAAGAGCTTTGAATTTGGACTTACAGGCCACTTACTCCAATTCCTGGCTCTGTGGGTATTTCTGCCGTTCAGCACCGTGGATAGCAGACAATTCCCTACTAAATTGTCTCGTAGACGGGATGCTGAGGGTTGTTTCATTAGGGGACACAATTATTTTATATTGGAGTTGATACCCCTGGCAATCTGAATTCACATCAGATCTGCATTGCCTTCCTAGTTCAAGCTGTGGGTAGATTTCTAGTCTAATGATATTCATTGTTTAACCGAGCTATTCCCTGGATTGAGAAAAAGCTGAAATGGGGTTTGGGTATAATATAAGGACACAACTCGGCCCGGTTATTTGAACCGCGCACTTTCAAGTTGGCGTGACTTTGGTGTTAATGACAGCTTTAGGCACTTTATAAATGTCTTGTAATTAAATAGCAGCAGCGGCAGAAGTTAAACTGAAGCAAAATGGAAATGACCTTGATGCGGTAGTGACAAGAACAAACTCTAGGTGCCCCTGTTGTTTCTGGTTTTAGCAGCAATTTCGTGCCTTTGGGCTGGCACTGAGGATGCTGGAAATCTGTGCTATACATTTATTGTAGAGCTGTTGACATACAGCCGCACTGTAGGATAATTGAATTATGAGAAACTGGGCTTTCCCGAAAACCCCGTCTCTGGCAGTGGTGATATTTTGAATCGGGCCTTTTATGATGGCTCGGATTTTAAAGCAGGAGCAGTAAAGGAATTCAGAGTTATGGGTAAAAACCTGAGTTAAGACAGTTTACATATTACACAGCTGTGAGGGGAAAGCATGAGAGAAGAAAGAAAGGGCTCGAATGAAAGTCCCTTGAGGAATTGCCACGTCAGCAGTGGATTTCCTGCCATTTGTATGCCTCCGTTGTGGCCCAAAGCGTGTTCTTTGTGCATCTGGATTACATTTGCAAGTCTGAAAAGGGAGAGGAAGAAAAATATCTAGTTGATGTTTAAAACGCTTAAATTATGGATTGAGACGCTTATTCTCAATCTCAGCAATTGCTTCATTTGCAGCTAATGACAGGCGGCGCTAAGAGTCGTGCCCTTAGCCCTTGATCCTACAAGGGGACTACCTGGGTGAGCTCTGTGCTGGCTCTCGGCTTCAGTGGCATGGGCATGGGCTCACTCCCCAGATCGAATCACAGGATCAGGGCCTCAGTCTACAGGATTTATGGGTGGCAAGTGAAAATTGAACTCATGCCACATCATTGATATGGGCTACTTGTTCCTTGGGACCTTCCTCTTTGAGCCTGTGACTACATTTTAGCTCCAAAGTTTGGCGGAGGTTAGATCCTCCTTTGCATTGCAGTTTTTTAAGCTGTGGCCAAGCAGGACCACTTTTAAATAATTCAGAAGGCAAATGCTCTCAACTTGGCTATCTCCTGGTGGAAATGTTGGCGGTCAGTTAAGCCATCTTACCTGTTGGAGGAGAGGTACCCATTTCATGCGTATTAAACCTACATAGTCAAAACCGCAGCGAGCTTCGCTACCGCAAGCGATCGTTTGCCTTCATATTAAACAAGCCTATAAATCAAGTGTTTGTCTCATATTCTGGCTCTGTGTCTAGACCTTCACGAGAAGGACTTTTTGTTGCAAGCCGCAATAAGTGGAGAGAACACTTCAATCCCACTTGCCCTTCTTTGCTCTTCAAGTCGAGGAGTGAATTGTCGATGATTCATGTCAGCAATGGTGCTGCCGAGGACGGGAAGATGCTTCATCTGTCACCCTCAAAGATGATCCTGTGTCTGAGGGTCTATGAATGCATGCACCTTGCATTTGTAACAGAGAACGTGGTTTATTGGGGTCTACTGCTTAAGTCACAGCGGGTTCCCAAATAACGGCCAAGCCGCAGAGCTGTGTGTTACAGTTGTCTATACTTTGGTTAGTTCACATCCCCTCATCTTTGCTGGAGGCGAAGGGACCTAACCCTAGCCATCTGGGTTCTGTGCATGCAGGTAAGGTCAGAGGGACTGCATTAACTGGGTTTGGTGGTGTGATGGGTTTTAGTACCCTGGTTTGGGGTTGAACACACATGCTGTCTCATCAGTGATAACATGCAGGCCATGCCAGATGGGTTCAAGAAACCCCAAATTTTCATACCACAGTGCCATGATGTATTTTGCTTAAGCCCCATATTTTTATACACGAGTGGTTTTTAAAGCTTTTAACAGAGGTTTTATTTTTTTCAGGAGAGCATGTGTTGGTATTCTTTGTGGTTGCCCCACGGTGGCAGTATTAGTTGTTAAGGGACTGAGCCTAATGGTACAGACTTGACAGAGAGAGAAGAAATAGCATGGAGAAAGTTGAACATCCTTCAACATGATTAAAAAAATATAGTCCTTGTACACCCTCATGTTATGACTGCCTAAAAATAAATGCATTATTCCTTTGAGAAGAAGGATTCCTAGATCTTTCCTGGTGGCAAGAACTCCCATCTCTGTCTCATGAGACACTGAATTTTCAACCCACTATTCGTGTAAGGCTCGATAATTTCTCTTGGTCTAATCTAATTTTTAGAGGCAAGAAAAAAGAATAGTTCTTTGCTTCTTAGGAGAAAGGAGGAAATACTTTTTCTGCTCCTTTTTTTTTTAATGTCCACTTGCAAAACCTGATCAAGGTTTGGACTGTTAGGTATATCTGTCTGAGATGAAGATGAGGGCAGAGTGCAGGGGAAGTGAAGGCTCAAGATAAGTGCAGCTCATGATGCAGTTTTGCAACCTGTTGCCCAGACATCGCTACCGCCTCGCGCCGAGAGAGAACCAGTTGCTTCTGAAAGGCTACATCTCACAATGCAAAATAAAGGGTTTTTTTGATTTGGGTCCAACTCCCCATTGCTCCCCCCTGCACTCCAATCCCTCCCCCACCCCTCACAAAAAGAAAAAAATATTTGGGGATCTACCCAAAATGATCATAATTGTTTTTGTACAGGCATGACCTCTTTGCACAGCTTCTCTACTTCTCCCCACACCAAATTATTTGGGGTCAAGGAAACTTTTGGCCAAATTCAGCCTCAGTAGTTTTGGCCAGTCCCCAAACAGCATTTTTTTAAACGAACTATTCCTCTCAATTTTGTCTTCAAAACTTTTCAGGTTTTTAGTAGAATAATGAAAAAACAAAGAAAATTACTGCTTTTTTTTTTTTTGCCAAATCCCCCCCAAAATGCCAAATCTGACAAACTTCCACAAGTTTACATTTCATCCAAGAGCCTGAAAAGCTCTAGCCGTCTCAACTTGCAGCACGGATGCGGCGAAGGCCGCAGGATTTTTCACCATTGACTGAGTTTGTCTCCGTGTGTCGTCTCAGCCATTTCTGCGTCGGGCGGTCTGTGTCCAGCCTTCCCCCCCCGTGCGGGGTGAGGATTTGATCATTCACATTTTCCTTGTGTCCTCTTTGCCAGCATCGCACTCCGTTGTGTAATTCGCTTTTAAGTTCAATTATTTTAACAAAAATAAGGTTGGATTAATGAACTTGAGGGAGCAGCACAGGCACTAGGTGAATAAATGATGATGGTTTGTGTGTTTGAAGCTGTTTCATGGGTTGTGCGATGAAACCAGCTTGGCTCTAGTAGAGTTACATAAGCCACCCATCTGAGCTGCTTGTGTAACCCATTGGTTAGTGGGTGTTGCACATCCCCCAGGTGTGCACAGAACAGGAGTGCAAGAAAGAGGACGTAGTCCTTTAGATCAACTAGTCACTTGATGCTTTTAGCCTGGGTGGCCCTACCCGCTGCAGGGAAGCCCCTTGCAAAACAAAACCCATCCAGGACCTAACTCTGTGGACCGTCCTTCCTTCTGTCCCTAGGCAAACCCCCCGCCCCCGGCTTTAGGATTAGCAGCTCAAATTTTATAGCAACCTAAAGCTTTATACAGTCGGCCTCCACTGGAAGGTCTCAACATGAGGCTGAGTTTTCATTTTCACTTCACCTGAAAGCATGCAAAGAAGTTTTCTTTTTTTGTTCCTTTAAACTGGAGCAGTTGAAAGAAGGAGAGGATGACAAGTGAGAGCAATGCACACCAAAAAAAAAAGGAGACGTGGAGGAGGACGAGGGTGGCAGTGATGAGTTTGCACGGTTAGTCAGTTCAGGTGTGTGGATGTGAGAACGCTTGACTGTTGGCGAGCGTTTAGCTCCATGTTTGTAGGTGATGTGACGGGGTGAGCTGTTGAAGCAGGACTGGGCTGTACGTGGGTGCGGTGCATGTGATTAAGCCGCCTTTTGGTGGCTTAATTTAGTAGATCGGTGATCTGTTTTAGACAGAAGGGCAGATACGTGTTAGGGGCCTTGGAGTCATCTGATCACTGCAGAAAGCTGCGTGCATCTCTCCAGGTTCGGTGAGTCTGGCAGGAGAAAAATGGGGTTTTGCTGGTGACGCTCCGCATTTGAGGCCCTGGTGTTTATGCACTACGCTTTTCCCAGGGGTGGATTCCTGTACCCCAATGCAAAAACTTTGTGGTATAATGCAAATGGACATGCTGTCATGCTCAGGATTGACGCTCTCCCCTTATTAGCTGATACAGAGGAGATGCGAACTGTCGTTCCTACTGAAATCCAACGTGGGGGGAGGCTTTGCTACGTTCCCCTGTTTGTATTTGGCTGCTTTTCAATCCTTAAGGACTTTTCTGGTGAGCCTTGCCGTGGCTCGTTCCTTCTGCTGACGTTGCATTATTCGTGTACAAATCCCCACGTGATGGATGGGTCTGGATTATTTATGATTCGCCGCACCCGTATTTGGTAGGTGAATGTCATTACGTCCATTTTGCAGATGGGCACACTGAGTGATGGACAGGCTCTGAGCTGGCTGGAGACTCACCAGCCTCAGATGAAGCACTGTCATATGGATGGTGAGCTCTGTAGTCAGAAGGAGATGGTGAAGACCCCTCCACCCTCCCTTTGCACCGCTAATGCAGCCTGATACCCTCCACCTATTGTGCTGAACCCCTACAGAGTGACAGAAGTGAGTTAAGGGGCTGCAGGTTCCCCTGCAAGCAGTGGGCTTTCTTTTTTGGCAGTATCTCTGTTTTCTGTAAAACCTCAGGGCAAGCTGAGTTCAAGGTCCCCTCTGCTGGGTCTGACCCTGGCTGGAGTCTTAGTACACCCTTGCTCTAAGTATGCCTGGATTAGCATCCTGCCTTAATATACGCGCTGTAAGGTGTGAGCTAGTTAAATGCACGCTTAAATGGTGCCATGACCGTGCCTCTTTTTCGATGGAAAACCAGTATAAGGCAGTCCACATGGGTCTCAGGCACCAGTCATTTAGAGACAGCATAAGATGAAGGTATGCAAGGCAACAACGTCCCAGATATCTGCTCATTAGCAGAGAACCAGGCATGTGAAATGAGCCCCTTCCAAAGCCGCACGGGAGATGTCTGGGAAGCCGGTGGAGATTTATGGATGTCAGCAAGAGGAGACTCGGTATAAGGCCCAGAGAGTCTGCTGCAGCCCTGTCCAGGAGAGAGGCCTCACATCTATCACATTAGAGCAGAGCATCCACTGCGTGATGCGCCGGCCTCCTTGCCACGTGTCTGGTGGGAATCGTGCGCGGTGTTTTTCTCGCACAGCAAGGCTGCTTTGCCTGGGATTTGACAGTGGGTCACAGACCCCTCTTCTCGTTTAGCTCCATGCTGAGATGTAAATATTTCATCAATAACACGCTGTCATTTGCATCCCTGGTTCTGCGCGTCCTCCCGCCAAGAGGTGAATCAGTAGACGGTCGTGCATACTGATGCGCAGGGAGCCTGGGTACAGCGTGCCACGGCTTTGCAGGAGACACGGGGGAGCAGTAGGTCAAATCACAGTACGTGGAGATCCATGGAAAAGGCTGGGGTGGGGGTGCTTCCCATTCAGGGATGTGTTGGCTAGTGTTTGCTTGATGCCCTTTGCCTCAGCGGGTGCAATGGAGACATTGCTGTGTATGCCATGTTGGTGCAATGGAGAAATATGGTGCAATGGAGAAGTATGCTATGTACCCAGGGATCGTTGGGTGGCACTACCCACTTACTCATCCTCAGGTCTGAAGGATCCTCAGGTCTGAAGGATCTCTTGCAGGGGATGGGAGATGTTAAATTACAGCTTAACATGGGGAAACATATGTCTTTACCCTGCCTTTTTTCCCCCCACCCCAGAGCCCTGCTTTCCCAAAAGGGCCCATTTCATCAGGACCGCTGCCAGCTGAAATTCTCTCTTGGGTAGAGGCCAGCTTTTTGGAGGTAGTGGGCATGGGCAAAGCTCCTGTTTCCACCACAGGATTTCTTTCACCCTGAGGGTCTAACAGGAGGCTGCTGGTGTCCAGGTCACTACAGGGCAGGATCTATCATGCAGATGTGCTGTCAAGGTCCAAATTGTACTCACTCCAGAGAGCCCTGGCCCAGCAGAGATGGTGCTATGCTGTAAGAGAAAAGCAGGGTGAGGATTTGAGAGCCTTGTAGAGACACCCCAGCAATGCACCTTAAATGCATATGTGAGCAGACCCATGTGCAATGTGTAACAAGACACCCCCGCCCCCGGTTATTTATGTGAGCTATATGCCGCCCTACCCAGCAAAGGCTCAGGGTGGCTTACAATAAAAGAAACGGTAGAACTTAAAAGGGCAATGAGCATAAATAAAATAGAATAAAACGGAGTAAAGCAAAGATCCAGTGAACGCCGTCTCGGCCTAGCTATGGCTTCTAAATGCCTGCTCAAATAGAAAGGCCCTGCTGCGTTTCTAAAAGATGTCCAGGTTCGGACGCTGGCAAACCCCAGGAGGGAGGGAGCTCCTGCGTTCAGGGCTGAATGCCGCATTTTCACCAGGCAGACTTGGAGCACGGGTGGTACCTGCAGGAGGTTGCTCTGCCCGTGTCCGGTTATTAAGTTGGACTGTTTAGGTTAAAGGTAATAATTTCAGAGCACAAAGTTAGATCAGTGTGTTGTTTCAAGCCAGCCCCTAGCCTGTAGAGCAGATCCAGCCCCCTATGCTGTGGCACCTGGTTTGTGAGGTTGCCCACGGGCCCTGACATTTGGCACTGCTCTTCTGCTTCCAAATATCTGGACCCAAGGGGAGCCCCAGCCCTGCATGCTAGCGCCCAATCCCAGTGTGCAGAGCCGGGCAGGGGCAGGGCCAGACCCCAGCACGTGGGGCGGGTAGGGGCAGTGCCAGGGCACAATCCCAGCATGCAGGGTCTGAACTGGGTGCAAAGGGCTTGATCTGGCCCATGCACTGGCTCCTTGCTACTCATCTGACCTGCATGGCCAAAAGCTAGAGTACCCCTGGTATGAAGTGATACCCGCATCCATATAGTTTCATAGGTCATAGTAGCTAGGGTCAGGAGGGACCTGAACAGATCATCTAGCCTGACCCCCTGCCACAGGCAGGAATGAATGCTGGGTTCACAAGACCCCAGACAGGTGATCATCCAACCAGACAGGTGATCATCCAACCGATTTATACATCCAACTTGAAACTAGGGAAGCAGATCAGGCACTTCAGCAAGATCTGATGCAATGTGCAGAACCAATTTGGAGGGGAAGTGACCTCTTCCCTGGCGTGTTTTGTTACTAGCTGGCTTTGCTGGGAAGAATGGGAGAGTTTCCTTCCGCTCTGCAGACTCACACTTCATGGGTTTGATCTGCTGCTTTTGGCGCTGCCAGGAGACTGGGACCTTCCTCTGACTGCCATTTGGGGACACGTGTTTTCCACCCTGCACATAGAAAGAAACCTCCCGATGACCCCTCATTTGGTTCAAATCTTGCTCTGCACCGGGGGGGTAAGTAGGAAGCCTTTGCAGATAATGAAGCCACTCTATCAGCCAGGCAGCCCGAGATCCTCATTGCACAGCACGAAGTGAGTAGCTTCGCTGCTTAGCCGCCAGCAAGAGCAGGTAGCAACCCCCGCCTCGTGTTTCCAATTCTAATTGTGCAGCTATGGGAGGAAGGTCAGGCCTTTCTTTCTTTAATCAAGAGGCAAGCAGCAGGGGAAGCAGCTCCATGCCCTCCCCGGGAAATACTGGCACTGCTTGCTTAGGGCAGTCCCTCTCAAACGGGGGGGATGTGGTATCCTGCAGCTATGCAGTTTACTTCTAGAGGGTACGTGAGGAGGATGGAAAGGAAAGCAGAAGGACCAAGGCAAATATAATTGAAGAAAAAGGAAGCAAAAGAACAGTTCATTGAGACGTAGGTAGCCATGCTAGTCTGAAGTCAGGGTAGAGATGGCAGAAGGCAGGGTAGAGATGCACCTTATAGACTAATTAAATTGCAGATGTATAGTGAGTTTCGTGAACCCAAACTGGCTTCATCAGGTGCTGTTCGTTAGGGTTCATTATCCATAACATGAAATCATAGAGGCACGCGGCAGTATATCTGACTTGAAACTGGGGAAGCAGACCAAACTAAGTTTGAGACAGTTGACTTCAAGGGAAAAGAAGTTCTGCCCAGCGTAAATGCCCTGTGATTACTTCTATACTTGGATATGTATTTGCTGTAGACAAGACTATTATCTGTTTCCTCCACCACCTTCAGCAGCCATCCTGGAAGAGCTGGTTATCTTTCTTTCTACTTCGTGCCTAGTGTAAAGGTCATCGGTGCAAACTTGTGCTCAGGCTCTCAGATCTCCTTTAAATTCTTGCAAATCTGGAGTAACTCTGTTTACTTGAAGGGATCGCTGGTGAAAATGGGACCAGAATCAAGCGTGCCATCTCTGGCTGGCTCGCATCCTCATGCAGCGTGCGTTAGCGCAGCATCGGCCTGCTCATGTCGTACCCACCATAAATCTTGAGAGCATTTTTCACGACTATTTGTCGAGCATGGACAACGTGCTTGGTAATGGGGAGGGGGAAAAAAAAGTCCTATCCTAAAGAGTTTGCAGTGAGGAGACTGATAAAGTCAGGCCAGATTTTTCTCCTCCAAGGTATTTTTCCCTTAAAAAGATTCAGATGCACCCCACGAAGGCAAAAAGAAGATAATTGGGTGTGCAGTTTTCCCCCCAGCTGGTAGGAGTGTGAGGATGGAGTATTCGGACCAAATGCACTCGAGCAAAGCCCCTGCTTTTGAGGAGTATTATCTTTAAGATCATTACCGTCCATACAGAGCACAGAGGATGTCCGATTCCTTGGAAAGAAGTGTGTTACATCAAAAATGCCCTTAACAAGCAGCCTGCAAACGCAATCTTTCCTACAAGGTTTCCTCCCTCTGACCGCGGGGTTGCATTGATACGCTGCTCCGCACTCGATCACGTCTGTTGACGTTCGTGCGTCGAAATCGAATCCCTGCTCAGTCGAGGGCGGGGGAAGCGACTCGATTCGGAAGCACCCAAAAGACTACAGCTGGCAACGAGGCAAGCCGCAAAGACTATACTGCTTGTCAAAACTTACAATATGTTGCATGACAGTACTGCCCACAGGCACTCTGTAGAAATTCAAACTCATGAAAGACAGCAGCGCAGTGGGACCGGCTGCGGCACAAATGATTCAGGGAGATGGCACATAAAGCAGATGTTTTGCACCTTTCTCCTGGAATTGGTAAAACAGGCAACGGTACTCGGCCCCAGTTTGGGCCAGTGATAGGTTTTGTACTGGGGAAAGGCTTGCACGTACAAAGAGCCTTTGCTTTCCCTGCAGCCAGTCTCAGTATAGGAGGCTACAAGAGCAAATTGCATCTCTCGGTTACTGCGGACCAGAGTCCGGTACTGTGTAAGGACTTGAGAGTGTCTGAATCACGAGCTGGAAATGCTCATTAGCAGAAATGCCACTTGCAGGGGGGAAAATAGCCTCGACTAAACTCCTTATATATTTGCAATTGAGAGGCTGTTGGCCCTTATACAGGAATTGCTATAATGGATCAGAACCAAGGTCCATCCATCCAGCCGGTGACACATGGAAGTCCAGATCCTTTCCTTTAGTAGCACTGGGGCAGCGTGCCCCATGCACAGGTCTCATGCTGACCTCTGGTACTAGGAGATTTGCTTGGGGGCTGGCTGAATGATGTAGTTGGGGCTGGTCCTGCTCGGAGCAGCGGGTTGGACTGGATGTGACCTCCTGAGCTCCCTTTACACCCTCATTTTCTATGATTCTCTGACTTTCCTGGGGTGAGGGATTAACTCTTTGACTCTGAGTGATGCATCAAGAGGACTTGTGCCCAAGACTTGCTAGCCACCTTCTGCATTTTGAAATTCTTTGGGAGGCACCAGGAAAGCAGCTTCAGGAAATAAGAAGCCGTGCATTTATTACATTTTGCTAGCATGAGCGAATGGGAAAGAACACATTTATTACGCTTGCCGATCAAGTAATGCAAAGCCAATATTTACTTGTTCTCATCAGTATAATGCTAAAGCAATCTACTTTATAAAGGCTGGGTCTGGAGCAGTGAGATCCTTCCTATCCTAAGGCAGCATCATCAGGGGCTCTTTATGCTCACAATGTTTGTTGGAGGCATGTGTCATGCAGAAAACTATCAAGGGCTGGTTGTTGATCTTTAAATTCAGATTTGCATACAGCACTTTTTGCTCGTCTTATGTTACTTCTCTATGAGCATTGGTGCAAATGAGTTTTCTCAGCAGGTATTACGCTTAGCATAAGAAAAAAAGCAAATGGAAAGTTTGTTTTCCATAAGCATCTGCAATGGTAAGTGGATTATACAGGATCTGTTCATCCATCCAGGAAAAGGAAATGATATCATATGATTAATATAAACCATCACAATGAAGTGGCGCATCCTCAACGTCCTGCATACCAAACAGTTGCATCAACAAAATTCATGAAAAATGTTGCGAAATAATGAGTAATTCCAAGAAAACCTGAAGTGTATGACCCATATAAATGGCAACTAAAGTATTATTCACGGTAAAGTATTTGCTAGTCTATCTGCTGCTAATTGGCAAAGTTAGCTGGCTTTTATAGGGTCCGATTTCACGCATCTGGGGTTGATTGACAAAGAGGTGCAGCGGTGATGCTTCTGAATCATAAAGCTGTTCTTCTCGGTTGTAGTATTTCACCAGGTAACAATTTATATTTCAAATAAAATTCCAGGTGACTCCTGTCATGGGGTAGCCTGATCACTGCAGCAGTGCTTCTCAACCTTTTAAGACTCGAGGCACCCCTTGGAAAGTGCTGGCTCTTCGTTTTTTACTTGTTTTTTTTTACTACAGGAAAATGAGAGCGCGATTCTACTGCTGCACAGTGCTCAAAAAGACTACAACAGGTCCAAGTGCTTTTGTTACCTGGTTTCCTATTTGACATCTCTGGATTCATCCTGTGACTCATGTTTGCCCATCTAACAGTGCTAACATTGCACGGCAACCCACAGCATCCTTGAAAGGATCTCAAGACACTCGAGAGTGCCGTGGCATCCTGCCTGAGAGGCACTGCTCAGCAAAGTGGTCCCCTATTTAGCCTGAAGATGTGGATGCTTCAGAGAGGGAGATGCCCGATTGAAGCCAGCTACTGAAACTGGTATAGATGATGATTAACTGCTAAACAGATGGATACGTGTGACTCTAGCTACATCCTACCACCTCATTAAAGCAGGGTCTCAGGCTCACTTAAATATCCAACTCGGGAATTAGAAATATTGCAAAGGGATCGGCGTTTCTGCTAATGGGGCCTAGCTCCGCTTCACTTTTCTGGGACTGAAACTCTTCTCCACCAAAAACATGAATCCAGATGTGCACTGGTTCTAGTGCTCATCAGGGAAACAAATGCAGCTGTTGCAAAGATGGGGACATTTGCACTCCAGCTGTTTGAGTTTCCAAACAGCTGCAGCATCGCACCCACGTTGTGGCACGAGGCATCTAGTTTGCATCTCGGCGCACTGAGAGTGGAGGAAGGTTCAAGCACTGCCCGAGTCTTGAGTGGGGAAAAAAGCTGTCAGGAGAGCCTGCCTTTGCCCTCACGTTTAAATAGATGCTCCGTGCAGAAATCTCCGGCTTAGTGGTAAAATGCATCCGGCAGAGAAAGAAGGGGGCACACGGTCTCTAGAAGTGTTGAAGAAAACTGATGTTATGGAAGCAGCCGTGGTTACCCTTACAAGCTCCTGGGCGGATGCTGTACCAGAGATCAGCAATCATCTGGGCTTACGGAGGATCTCCATCATTTCGGGCCACTTCCCACTGGGTTGATTTAGCTGGGGTGAGTTCCTGGTCTTGGCTCAGCCCTGTGACTTAACATTAGTGCAGTGAAAGAGCTGCTCTCTCAGCCCCTCTTCCTCCGTCTCAGCAGTGAGGACTGAAGATTTAGACATGTGGAGGACCCTGAGAAACAACTTTAACCTTTGGACCACAGCGATGACCCCAGCCCGGCACCGTTGACTATAACGCATCTTTTAAACAGGTGTTCAGTCCTGGATAAAGACTGCAAGCAATGGTAAAGTTGCTCCGTCCCTTGAGGTAACGTGCTCCAATGGCACATTGCAACGGCATTTGTCACGTGTGCACGTTCGCATCTCATTTCCAGCCGGAGTTTGCCTCGATTCAGCAGCCCGCCTCTCACGGGAGGAAGTGACTTGCCCAGGGTCTCGCAGGCAGTCAGTGGCAGAGCTGCGGATATCCCCTCGCTCCCTGCAGCGGGTGCTGGGACTCGGCGGGGCAGACTGAGGCTTCTGCATCCTACCGTGGTGGTTTCTAAATCATGGGATGTGGCCGGCCACGCTGCCTCCAATCTCCCCACGCCGGCTGGGTCCTTCTCCAACCCCTGAACTCCTCCCGTCTCCAGGAGTTTAGCTCCTTCTGCTCTCATTCAACCAAGACCTCAGCCACCACGTCCATGCAGTGAGAGATGAGGGAGCAAGTGGGTCTGTGAGGCAGAGGATGGGCTGCGGCTCACAGAGGAAGGAGAGGGCCAGGCAGAGGGAAATAGAGGCATGGGTCAAAAGCCAGAATTGTTCCCCCACCTGCAGGGATTTCCAGGTAGAAATTGGAGCAAGGGGTGATGGCGGGGGGCAGAGGAAAAGGAAAGGGACCCTTGGGGTCCACTGGGTCCCTGCTACATCCCCCCAAGTGCTTGAGACAAGGGGGCAGGTGCCTGCAGGAAGGAGGGAAGAGGGATGTGTTAAAACCAGAGGGTGGAAAGCACCGATGCTCCCATTATAACACCTCCTTGCCTCCCCCCAGACTCCTTCATGCTGCTTGAAACCCTGCCCTGGGCTCTGCCTGACAGGTGGCCTTGTTTTTCCAGGGGAAAATCCAGTCCCTGTCCCCGAGCTGCTGAGTATTTACTCATCACGGTCACGTCTGTTTGGGTGTCTGCCCCTCGCCTGGAGAGCAGGTGCCCTGTGTCTCATGCAGCATCCCCCCCCCCCTCCGCTCTGGGCCCGCACCGAGATGCTGCTGATGGTGCCGCACCTTTCTGAGCAGCTCACGCTTCCCAGCCTCCCTCCCCGGGTCCTGCTCTCTGGAAGGAGCCACACAAAGAGCCTGTGAGGCTGCCGCCTTCGCCGAAGGGAGGAGAAGGGAGAGGGAGAGGGAGGGGTGGGGAGGATGAGAGAAGGGGCTCGCTGCGTCGTCTCATTCCCGGAGCCAGCGCACAGCTCCCGGTGCGTGTGCAATGTGTGAGCGCGTGTGTCTCCGCTGCCTGAAGGCTACTGCAGCTGCAGTATCGGCACTGGTGCTGCTGGCAACTAGTCGTCAGGGGAGCTGTTGCTGTTGACTGAATAGTTAGAAGTGTTGCAGTGCAAAAAAGACAAGCGCGGCAGCGTTGGAGCAGAGGCTGTGCGGGAGCTTCACCTGCGAGGATCAGCGGAGACAGCCAAGCCAGGGCTCCTGGCAGCGGCAGCAGCAGCAGCCACCTCATCCCAGTGTCTCCATCGCTGTGCAATTTTTTTTTGTGCTCCGGATCTCCTCTTCAGGAAGAAGGGGAAGGGAGGGGATTAAAGGACAAAGCAGCCGGGAAGCCCTGCATCAGCTGGACCCTATTGGAGTCTAACAGGTGTTTGCTGGGATTTGAATGGGAAGGGGAGGGTGGGTGAAAAGTTAAAAAAAATACTGAGGCCAGGCAAAGCTGAATCGATCTTGTGCCAAAGCGCATGTGCCTCGTCCGCGTGCAAACGGTGCATCCGGAGCAGCTCGGAGGGTTGCCCAGCGAGCCATCAACGCCATCTCCCGAGAAACACTGAGCCCTGCTTGCAAACTTTCCCCTGCCAGAAGTTGTGAGGGGGAGAAGCCCGGGACCGGCGGGGGGGGGGCTCCAACCCGCGTGCCCGTGTCGCCGGAGCCACCGAGGCGGTCAGGAGCACGATTCTCTGCCCCCGGTTTTGGGGAAGGAGAGAGCAGCATGCTGGCTGCTGCGCCCGCAGCCAGCACCCAGATCCTCTGTGTCTGACCCGGCAGTGGTGTCGGGGCAGTGGCAGCGATGGCCGCAGCGATCGCCAGCTCCCTGATCCGCCAGAAGAGACAAGCCCGGGAGCGTGAGAAATCCAATGCCTGCAAGTGTGTCAGCAGCCCCAGCAAGAACAAGGGAAGCTGCGACAAGAACAAGTTGAATGTGTTTTCCAGAGTCAAACTCTTTGGCTCCAAGAAAAGGCGAAGGCGGCGACCAGGTTGGCACGGGTTCTCTTTGGGGTCGGTTTTTGTTTAAGGTGGGCCGGCGTGTGCGTGGGGAAAGAAGGAAGGGGGGACTGCTTTCTCCCGGCGGGTGCAATGAGTGTGCCGGCGTGGCAATGGCTGATGTGTCTGATCTGGTGGGCATGGACACAGTGCCAGTTCCTCCATCGCACGCTCCTTCGGGTGTTTGCTTGACCTACGCCGGCGCTTGCTCTCTCTTTCTCACATGCACACTCGTCTTTGCACATACACCGGTGATATACTGGCCTGGCAACTCTCAGACACGCACACACACACACACACACACAATTTATTGGAGGGGAGGAAGAATGGAAAGGAAATCCCTTCTCCCCAAACACACACCCCCTTTTTTTTTTTTTTTACTGTGTGGTCCCTCTGCCTGCACATTCAGTAACTTCGTGGTCTGAGATCTACCTTCTCTGTCAAATCTCTGCATCTTGCTGTAGAGCTAATTGCATGAGAACAGGCTGCTTGCTTTAGTCATCAGCCTCCAGACGTTAGCCATGCTTCATCCCCTGCCCCTTTCTAGGAATATCATGCATACCTCTTGCATCCATCCGGTCGTGTGTGTAGCTTGCATGAAGAATCAGTCTCCCAGTCAACGGGGTTTTGTACCTGGGAGAGGCAGAGCCCTCCAGGTATGTTGTTATTTTGCTCTTAGGTGCCATTTCTTACCTACCCGAGTAATAGGCGACTAATTCCAAAAGGAAGCCTAAAATTGCCAGCGGTCTGTGGGGGTTTTTTGAGCATGTTATTGCAAGAAAATGGAGCAGCATTTGGTTTAGTTTCCTGACAAATGAGTTGGTGAATAGGAATTATGCATCCTTCAGCACACTTATTAAAGGTTGCTAATAGGAAGTAATATACTTATGCAAACTATCACAAGCCTTTGCCTTCGGATCCTACCCAGCTGAGGTACAGCAGCGTACCGTCCCTGATTTATTTCCCTTCAATCACTAGAAGCCTGAGCCACATATTAGGAACTTTGGGTCGAGGATGACAAATCATCCTTTCACCATGTGTTTTATCTCTGAATGAACTCAGATGGTTTGGAGCGAGCTGCTGCAAAATGCATCACCTCCCGACAAGAATAATTGTGGGAGAATGACCACAATGCAGATGTCATTGGGATTCAGTGGGAGTAGACCTGTTTTATTGCAATTACCTCTGGTGCATGACCTGGATATTTGCTTTACATTACAGACTTCATAGCAAACCCTGTTGCCATTCGCTTCGGAGTCTGGAAGGGTGTCTGGGCTCTTTCATTTTCTCACGTTGAGTAGGAAGGGGACTGTGAAGATGATGTCTATCCAAAATTGAGGGGTGGGAGTGTATTTAACCTACAAGATTGACTCTGGTGGTAATATTTCTTTAACAGTTCAACGCGTTGGATTTTAGGGTTTCCCCCCCTTGCATTTTACTCCTGTTCATTGAGTGGTTTCTCACTTCTTTTTCTCTGTCCTCTTGGGATCAGCTGGGAATGGGGGGTTGTTCATGAGAATTGCAGCAGTCCTTGTGATAAACCCGAGCTGCTGGATCCGTGAGCTCCTGATTGGCATATGGCTCTCATTCGTATTAACGGTATCTCAGTCCTCCTTTCTTTTCCCTCCGTTTGAGGACTCGCACCCTGCTAAAAGGCAGAACGTGTTCTTTGCCAGCGCATTTCTAATCATAAATGAGATAGGGCACAGCTCCTGAAGCCAAATGTCACACTGCTGGAATTTGTGTTTGCTGGCAGCAGATTTTCATGCGTTACCTCCATTGCAATAGAAAGTGGCATTTAATCATTTGGCAATTGATTTTATGGGCAGGGATTGGACCTAACTTAAACAGGGAGTGTTACAAGGATGTTTGTCCTGGTGTTTTGCATGTGACATTTCTGGAAGTAAAAAAAAAAAAAAAAAAAAATGAAAAAGGAGAGAGCGTGAAATGCAGAATTATTTTGAAACCTGACGGTGTTCGACTGCACATCCAGATTTCACTAATTAATCTCACTGTTATTGTCTTTCAGAGCCTCAGCTTAAAGGTATAGTCACAAAACTATACAGCAGGCAAGGATACCACTTGCAGCTACAAGCAGATGGAGAAATTAATGGAACAAAAGAGGAGGACAGTACTTATAGTAAGTGCCATGAGAGTAAACGGTGTGTTTGTGAAGGATAGTGTCTCTTTTTCCCCCCCCCCCCCCCCATATAAATCCATTTAAAATGTTGCTGTTGCAGGATGGCTGGCTGGGTGTTAGCAGCATTAACATTGTGCATGCACTGGCTGTTGACTCTGAAGGAAATGCCATACAAAAACACTGAGAAAAATGAACTAGAGGAAGACTTGTGGCACACATGAAAAACAATCTGAATGTTATCTCCATGGTAATCGACTGAAGTTCATTACTGTCCTTTGGATTTTATTAGATTTTTTTTTTCAACACAAAAAATTTGCTCGCCTACTCATTGTACCTGAAATAGCATCACGTTATCTCCCCTCTTAAGCAGAGGTCTCATTCGAATAGAGCTGAGTTATTTCACAAAATGAGAATTCATCAGCATTTTGGAGTTTGCATTTCTCCAGTTCTCCCCCCAACTCTGCTGATAAGTCTGAGCTTAATTATGACTTCAGTATCGAAGCAATTTTCTCGGGCCTTGTCTGTGAAACGTTTCTGGGTCGTCTTTAACTAAAAAAAATGAATGGAGCACACCAAATGATGACTAACAGGGGATGTGGGTCTGAGTAAATAGCCCTTAAGCCTTGAACACAACCACTGCGTTCAACTAAAGCTAAATTTTCATTCTGACAAAAAGCTGTGAAGAACCAAGCGTTGACGAGGGTATTCCCTTGGTGGCAGCTGTGTAATGCTTTGATCAAGCAATATATTGGAAATCTAAGGATAGTTTTCCTCTTTCATAAGGCAAATAGCTTTTAATCAAGGCCTTGTAAATAATTAAATACATCATTTCTCTTCTGCTGTAAGTAGCTGAAGGTGAAAGTTGATTTCATTTTCAGTTGGTGCTCAAATGCCACGGTGATGGGTGAGGACCAGAAGGCAATAAGATGTCATGTTTGATTTATCGCATCATTTTTCACTCATGTCGCATTGTTCTGTTGCTTCCGACTGACCCAACAGAGCTAAGACCATTGCTGCGTATCAGTCGTGTACCGGCATTAACGGTGTTGGGAACAACTCAAGAGGTAGGCCAAGTTTTGCAAGGCCAGCCTACCCTGTTTGAGATGCTCCCAAATTTGAGACCCTTTCCATCCAGTGGGTGACGGAAAGGAAAATGCTCCTGCCACTCTAATGACCATCTCAGGGGTGAGATGGTGAATCTGTAAGATCAAATTTAAGCTATCTGTCCCTTGCCATTCTTTAAAACAGTTGTTGCTGGTTGGATGTGGCAAATTATGGGAAACAACTATACTTGATTTAGCTTCTAAATTCATTCATTAAATAAAACAAACAGGCAAATGTGGTCTTTTCGGCTGATGTATAATGTTGTGTTGCAACCTCTAAATGTACTAGGCAGAATGCCTTGAATTGCCCATTATTTCCCATGAATCTGTTGCCCTTTATTTTGCTGTGTTGTAATGGGACCTCTCGCATTGTAGAAAGGTAGAGATTATGGGGATCAGTCCTGACATTCACCCAGATGCATCTGGCTAATATATTTTCATTTGTAAGGTACGTGAAAATGCACCGTTGCCAGATAAAATACACGGCTACATGCAAATTGTTCAAACCACGTCTACCTGGAAATCAGCCTTCAGACATCACGAGTGCTGAAACATCCTAGTAATGGATGCATCAGGGCTGTGCTGCAACACCTTTCCCGACGTGGGAGATCGTACCGCAAAAAAGCATTCTGCTGTCACCTTTTGGACGCGAATGCTGAGGACAGCCCAATGCTTACTTCTCCGTGGGGGCAGATGGCAAAGCAAGGAGCAATGGGCTCAAGTTGTAGCAAGGGGAGTTGAGGTTGGATATTAGGAAAAACTTTCTCGCTAGGAGGGTGGTGAAGCACTTGAACAGGTTACCCAGAGAGGTGGTGCAGTCTCCATCCTTGGAGGTGTTTAAGACCTGGGTAGACAAAGCTTTGGCTGGGATGATGGAGTTGGGGCTGGTCCTGCTTGGAGCAGGGGGTTGGACTAGATGTGACCTCCTGAGCTCCCTTTACACCCTCATTTTCTATGTTTCTGTGACTATAAAAGATGTCCCATATTTGGTCCTGACTGACTTATCATCCCAGAGCCCGTTCCTGTCTCATAAGGGTCTTCCTGTGAGGGAAGGGGGCTCATCCCCATTATTCTGGACTCAAATGCTAAGCTGCCCTTCCTTTGAGCTCCAAAAGAGGGTTTTTTGCCATTTGCACCAGAAAATCTCCTAAGTCTCTCTCCCTCACAGGTAGTCTCAGTCCTTCCAAGGCCCGTTTAAAATGATCTTTCTCTGACAGATGCGGGTCTTTGCTCTGGAGATGTTTGAAATCTCATTTTTAATCATTAAAAAGGATGTCTTCTCTGTTCACATCAGAGTTTTGAGTTTTGAAGAAGCTTTATACCCTGGAGGGGGCCCTTCCTTTGCTTATTCACAAGAGAGGACCTGAAGCACTTTGAGTTCCCCTTTGAAAAGGTGATTTGCTGGTGCAACTGTGGCTAGCTGGTGCTGGTAGGTCTCAGCAAACACATTTGGTTGCAGATGAAACTCAGAGGAAAGAACTGAAAAAAGAGTGGGTCCCCTCTCCCTTGCTTCTGCTTGCTTTTTTCCCCAAGGCATCCTTGTTCGTGCAGCTATTTCGGCAGGAGGCTGTGACTATTGCCTCCACAGTAAATGGAGCTGGCTGAGGACATTTCTTCCAGGACAGCCCAGACCTGTCTAGATAGATAGATAGATATAAAATCTATTTTTATATGTGTATGTATTTATATATATGTGTATAGGAGCCAGTTGGGGCCAATTAAATATGTATATTTAATTTTCTGAGGATTATTTCATGGAAAGCCACATATTGCTGTTTAAATGTTTTTCTTGTGCAGCACCGTGGCTCTGATGCACTCTTGTTGCAGTGTAGGAAACAATCCTCTGGTCCTAGATATTTCCACTAGATCTAGTTATCTAGACTGATTGGACAGGCAGTGAGGAAGAGGAAGGTTCATGGTCCAAGTTCACGTGTTTACAGGGCAGTCTGCAGAGCGACCCCAGCACGGTTCTGCTAGTGAGCATGGGGCAGAATAGCACTGGAGATGTGGAGCGCTGGCTGGTGCCTGCATGAGCAGTCGGGGTTTATACCTGCCGGGAGTCTTGGCCTGTATTTGGGCTGCTAACACGCTAAGACTTCTGCTGCTGCGTCTGCTGCTTTTGCCACCTGTGCTAGCTAGGCTGAGCCGTCACTGTGGTGTTAAGCCAGGGAGAGATCCCAGCGGTGTTTGGGACCCAATTTTCTGTTGGCACAAATAGCTCAGACTCCATAGACATCAATGGTGCTATGGGCATTTACATGCTCTGACACTAGATGTAACCTTCTTTAAGGAGAATATAATCACATTTCCTCTTTTCCCAAGTCTTTTTTGATACTCTCCCCCATGCCCAGAATTTAGGGTCTGTATTAAATACGATTAAGGTGCAAATTGGTTTTTAATTCAACATCACCCATTGGGGCTTGTCAGCTTGAGAAGGGAATTTGAAGCTTTTGTGTTGCTTTCCTTTATACGTCTGTGTGTGTGTGTGTGTATGTATATATATATATATATATAAAAAAAAAAAAAAAAGAAAAGGCGTTTTTATTTTAATTCGCCATTTGGTTTTAAATGGCATTTGAGCAACAACCAGCAATACCAAAACTATTCCAAGTAATAATGCACTGGAAATAAGATTTAACGCAGCGTTCATTTATCGCAAGGGCATTTTTGGGCCTCTCATGTAATCTGTGATCCATCATTGCTACAACATCCCTCCAGCACTACCTTCATCCTAGCTCTGCATTTAGACACCAGTCTGAGTGGGGAGCTATGGGTTATAATGTCATCTCTTCTGAGTTTTCATAGCCCTCCTATTCCTGCTTCATTTTTAATCCTGCCCAGGACCTCTTAGGTACGTGGTACTCTATTTGTGTTCAAGCTGCTACACCCTATTACAATAGCCGGGAATTTGAGCTGAGGCAGAGCTCTGCTTCTTTCTTGACTTCGCTAGCTGCTTCCCCATTTCCTTGTTATTTAAACAGAAGTCCCGCTGCCCGCAAACACCAACACTGTTATGGCACAAATGGTGCAAGAGCATGGAAAGCACAGGCTTATCCTGCGAACAGGCATATTTGTTTAGTCCCGAGGTTCCTCACCCTATTTTGATGGTGTCCCTCCATCTTTTAAAATGTAGTTCTGTTTCAAAAAGAAAATGTCATTTAAATGCTTAAATTTTTCTGAATCCCCCACCCTCACCCTTCCCTATTTTGCATCAGTGCTAATCACCGAACCGGACCCGGTCTCATTGATGGGTTTTGGTCCCTCCCATAGCGGCCTTGCTTGACAATTTGTTTTTGACCTAAAACTATTGCCCATGGCTGTCGCAGGCAACTTATTTCCTAGCTCTGTCGCTGTCTGGTTGGGGGATGTTAGGCGAGACGTATCAGCTTTCTGTGCCTCAGTTTTCCTGTCTGTAAAATGTAAATAATGTAAGTCAAGCCACCTTTTGAGTTACCAATGAAATGCACAATGATAAAGCTATATGTTGTTATTGCTGCTACCGCCAGTGGACAGGAAGGTTTGTATGACCTGCTCCGATTGAGTCTCACAGTTATAGATTAATTGTCTGTCTTAATGTTAACATGTTTAAACTAAAAAAGAAAGTAATGTTTCTATTTGTTCTCTTTTTCTTTCCCTCCTAGCTTTGTTTAACCTCATCCCTGTGGGTTTACGAGTGGTGGCTATTCAGGGGGTTCAAACAAAATTATATTTAGCAATGAACAGTGAAGGATACCTATACACATCAGTAAGTAACCATGTTATTATTGTTTTGGGGTTTTTTTTACCCAAACTAAATGTCAATTAATCTAGTTCTAACTTTTACAGACGGAAATGCAAAACAAAGTGTGGAATTACATCTCTGCACCCCCTTTTTTTTTAGGTGGCTGCTAAATGTAAGAAACATTACCTTTGTTAATAAAGTGTATCAAACTATTGCTCTCTATGGATGTGTCTACATGTGCACATTTACTGTGCAGTAATTTAAGTTACTGTGCAATAACCAAAAATTAGTGCACAGTATGGGCTCACGTCTGCACTTGCACATCTGTACTGCTCAGTAGCTGTGGTGACTTGCACCAGCTTGGGCTTAAATTTGACACCTGCATCATGCAGGCGTCAAATTTATGCCCTATTAGTTACTGCGCAGTAATGCACATGTAGACACCTTACTGCACAGTAGCACCGTGTGTGGACTAACTTGGGACTGACTTTAGTCTCAAGTCAGTCCACACACAGTGTTACTGTGCTTTAATAGCTGCATGTGTAGACGCCAGCCTAAAAACCACTTACTGCGCAGTAAGTTACTGCGCAGTAAATGCATGTGTTGACGTGCCCTGTGCGTATAAATGAAACCAAAAAAAAAATGTGTACCTTTTGAAAGATAGCATTTTGAATACTGCCTGGTAGCATCTGAGCAAGTCCTTACTTAAAGAGGTTCTTCATAACTAGAGATGGGCTAGAGCCAAAGTTTAATGAGTTTAATTAATGAGCACCTCCAGAATTTGGTTCCAGCCATCCCTCACACATTCCAGTAAGGATAAAAAAAAACCCTTTGTTTGGCGGGGGAGACTAAGGTTAGATCTGCACTGCAAATTGAGCTGTAAGGAAGGAAAAGGGACACGTTCGCAAATCATTCTCATGTCTGAAGATGTTTTCATATTCCTATAATGTTGAAACACCTCTGATTTCTGTTGCTAAAAGGGATTAGAGAAAGTCATTTTTGTTTGGCAGGGATTTTCAAAAGAGGCTAATGGAATTAGCTGCCCAAATCTCCCAGCTTTAGTTATCGAGCCATCAAAGTAATGGTTTGTTTAATGGTGATGATAATGACTTTGATAAAAATTTCAAACAAAATTGTTGGAAAAACTTCTGGAAAAGGGGGGTGATTTTGAGAAAAAAAATATGTAACCTATATATACACGTGATGGATGGATGATTGGATGGGAGGTAGCTAGATTTATAAAAATAAATAAATAAATAAATATAGAGTATGTAGGTGGGTGTGCATGTCCATTTTTAATAAGAAATCTCCTGGTTGAAAAATCGGTAGAGTTCTAATTATAGGCTACCCCCTGGCATGAAATGTTCACTGTTCTTCGCTACAAGTTATTTGCTTATTTTTAAGGCTTGATTGCCTCGGGCAACTTTAGCACTGATAAAAGTTAAAACTTGAAATGAGCTTATTACGATCCATCAGTTTTTCCCCTTGCAATCTTGAAAGCTGACATGAGGAACCATTCTTTCATCTTTTCTTCCCTGGAATTTTCCAGGGTAAAAGCAAATGAGACCCAGCTATACTTTATAGTTAAATTTCAGTCATTTAAAGCCAATTTTGTTTTGCTCCGGCAATTTGCTTCGTGCTGTTAGAACCGAAGACATGTTTTGCAGGGCAGGGGCCGTGATCTGATTATATGGAGTCGCACAGCACGACGCGACCTACAGCAGTGCAGAGTACTGCTATTCTCATGTGCACTTGCTTTGCATCGTGGTATAATTGGCTCTCCCTGGTGTAGGACGATCGAGAATTGTGGCTAACGTGTCTCCCTCTTATCTTGACTCCAAACACCGCCCCCGCTGAGCCAACATTGTGTTTCCTTGCATTACTTAAGGCCTGTTTCTGCCACCCTTTGCCTAGTTAAGTGGTATCTGACTTACTGAGGAAGGTTTTGTGATTCAGTAGTAAGGTTTGTTCAGTATGGTGCAGTTCAGTTTGGGGTAAATACGCAGAATCCAGCTTACAGTGAACCCACTACCTATGCACAGGCTACTTTAGATAGAGGAAGCTCTGGCTACATTACTAAAAGACATGCTGAGCCCCATTTCTGCCACCCCTCCTCCTACTTCTGTGTAGTGTTTTATCAGGTGAGACGTTGGCTGAAATCAGTGAAGCTCTGTGGATTAAGTCCTGCTTGGATAACTGAATGAGCGGCTTTCTCGATTATCTTGGGCAGAAGTCCTAGACATCACTGTCACTGTTGTTCTAGCATTTCGATGTACTGGGAAAAGTAATTTGTAGCCTGTAAGTTGTCATGCAATGCCAGCAGAATGAAACGTGTTTTCCTTGCATCCATTAATATTGTGCTTTTAATGCTTCGTGCCATTATGACGTTAATTCATGGTGCCATAGTAGTCTCCCATTCATTGTTATCCCGATGATCCCTTTTGCTAGCTTATATTTAAATCCCACCTGAGCTGTTGGTCTCGGTATTTATCTATTTGTATGGAGTACAGCAACCGGGTGACGGAAGAGCCTATAAACAACGCACCGAGGGATAAGGCTAGGGCGACAGTTTTAGATTTGATACCCGTTGCAAGGCGTCATCAGTAGCCTGGCGCAGGTCTTCAATGCAGCCATTAAAATGATAAATAAGACATTCGTCCGTGATGTGCTTTATAGTTTGGATTTCGCCACACTCACACTTGGGAGCTTCAATAAACTCCCATGTATGTAATAGGTAGTTACATCTACCTTGTCTAGCACAAACCCCGTTCAACATTATCCAGCTCTGCCTTGGGAAAGCAAAGTCCGGGGGTTTAGAGGTGGGGTCCGCGGTCAGAAATGTATTAATGATGTCAGTTGTGTTTCTTTGCTGGATCAACTTTTCCTTGAAGTCAACGTTTTCGTCGCTCGGCTGTTTTCCCACACTCCAAAATGGCCTTCTCAACCTAAGCCCTAGCCTGGGGAGCTCATTAAGTTGCACAAAACTTGGTAGTGAATTGAATGTAAGCAGGTTTTAGTAGACTCTTAAAGTAGCCTTTAAGACGACGGGGGGATGATGGCGACCTTGTGGTTCTCTCTGTTAAGTGTATTATATCTTACTACACAACCAAATGCTATCAACCAGGAGTCCAAATGTCTGTCTAGACCTCCCGGGCACTCGTAGTTACTGAATGGTTGGTCTTGGTAAATCCTAAACATGCCAGAAGCCATAGGCTTATATTCTAAAATACACTTTCATGGACACTTTACAGACAATTAACACTGATCTTCTTTTCCCCTGAGATTTTCCATGCTAGTTCTTAATATTTCTCCTATGATTTGGGTTTCTGTCTTTACTTTATTTGCCAGACATTTGGGGCTTTTTGAAAGTAAAGGTCAAGCTTAAGTCATGGTCAGAGCTGAGACAGACTGCAGTTATGTGCTGCCAGGCCTTTGACGGGCCCGAAGGGATGAACTGACTGATTATATACATAAGAAACTAAAAAAAACCCCAACCAAACAAAAAGGCAGCTATATGCTGATATAAATGGCATAGCTCCATTCAGTTCAAGAGCTAGGCTAATTTACATCAGCTGAGGATGTTTTCTTTGCTTTTAATTGTAGTCACCTGCGGCCATAGTAGATGCATAGTTTCCAGAGGGAAATGAAGCTAAGACTGATGGAGTCATTTGATATGGAAAGAGAATATAGTGACTTTCAGTCATGACCACTTGCTCCCACCATGACAGGGACTGAAACGGCCTCCATCAGGTAGCCGTCCTGGTACGTGCTTTAAATGGCATTGCTAGAGTTTGAGTGGTTTGGCAAGCCGTAGTCCAGCATCTAAACCAAGGGCCCGTTGCGTCTTCCTCCCGTTCATTGCTCCATATGCCGCCATCCGTGAAGGATTGTTAATTGTGCGTTAACTGTATGGATTGCTTTATAGCACACTTACGCTGAAGCTTCTGAGCCCCTTCACAAACACTGGACCCAATCCACAACCCATTCAAGTCAATGGGAATCTGTGGAATGGGCTCATTGACTTTTACCCAGTAATAGGAAGGTGAGCATTGTTTTGTAACAGGATTAAGTAAGTCTCGGCAAAGTGCTTTTCTCTACGCCCCAAGGAAAAGCACAGGTATTTGGGCACAGAGCAACCAAGAACCTGCATCCCCTGCTCCTCGGCTTGAACGAGGCAACTGCTGGTACTTACTCCACTTTTCATTCGCTTTCCAGCTGTTGGCAGACTTTCTCCTTGCATTTTATGTGAACTCTGCACGGTGCGTTCTTTGCAGCGGAGTTTTCTGGCAGCGGGGTCAACGGAGCTTGCTTTGAATACCTTACATGTCCCCAAAATATTTTCTCCCCGTTAATCAGTCACGTCGGCATTAACCGGGAGTTTATTTGGGAGCTTATTTGGTCTGCTGTTTGGCACTCTGTTTAGCCCACAGGGCTATGATCACCAGGATGCTTTGCTCCTAAGCCGGTGATCTGCACTCGTGGCCAAGGTGGATTTGCTCCGTGAGAGGTCTGCAGACCACAGCAGATACCCACACTTGCCAGCCAGTCTTTTCTCAAAGGTTTGTCACAGCCCTAAGTTACAGGCCAAATGAGGATGATACTGTAATTATTAAAAGCTCCTCAGGGACGCAAGATTGAATCCGTTTAAAATAACGATGGTTTATTAAATAACTACGCGAGAGCACGTGGGTTATACATGCACATACTGGAGGCAGGTTAGCGTGACTGGACATGGTACCTACAAAAGGGGCCGTCGGTGTTTTACACGAGATGGTTTTGATGTCACGACACGGCCATGAATTCATGGTGCATGGCTATCGTCTCTGTCCTTGAGAAGGGATGGATTGGCTTTCATGTGCCTTTTCTGTCTGGCTTCCCATCGAAGTGAAATACATGTTTCTCCTGTAAAGCAACTCCATGCATGTATTGATTCACGCGTTTAGTATGGTAAAATCCCACGGTAAAGACCAAGTCCTACGTCTCGCTGTTTCATCCATGCTACTCCGATAGTGATGAATGCTTGCTTGCTCTCTCATTCCAGGTAGCGGAGTCTGTATGACCAAAAGACTAGTCATGGTTTATGGTTTTTCCCCATATTCCCATGATGTGTGCAGTCCCCTGTAAAACCCAGAGAAAGTCTCTTTCTCTTGGAGTCTGCGGTAGTATAAAGTAGCGATCCTCCATAGGGGGGTACAGGGAAGGTATCATGAGAATATGTGTTGTTTGCTCAGTTCTTTATTTCACTAATACAGCAGTTTTGTGCGAGAGACTGCCCTTTAATAGCCAGGCCTATGGGTGAAGCCACGTCCTTATGTAACCGGAGATGCTTATTGCTTCCAGGGTCCCATGCTTTCAGCCCCGGCAATGCGTATGGTTGGGTCCTCCTCCCCTTCACTGCTTTTTGCATCTTAAGGCCAAGTAGAAGAGGGCAGCACATTATAAAAGTAGGCACATGAATAGTATTTCAGGGACTTGAGCAAGGTGGACTCGCACGCCATTTAGGTGCCTCGGTCTAGGCGGGCGCGTAACACGGGGAAGAGGTTCTGGCCGATGCCATGTACCCGCACATTAAAAGGAAGGTGTTATTGTAGGGGGAGACATGGGCTAGTCTTCATAACCTGGTGAGCAGACTTGGGCTAGCCCTAACGTCCCAAGGTAACAACATCCGTGATAACAGGGTCATGCAGGCTTCCACGTCAGCTAGTATTGGGGGGTACCAAAGGGCTAGCATGCGTGCCTACCCCTGCCACCCCCACGCCTTGATTTATAGCTGTGTAGGTGTCCCCTTTAGTAACACCACTCCCTTTTAAAGCCAAGGGGCTACAGCAGCCTCCATCTAAGAAGTCAGCCTTTGCCCACAGGTGAACACGGCGAGTGGTATCACGGCATTTTGAGCTTGCAATAATTAACAAGAGACGACGGAAGAAGCACGTACAACGGCTAACTGGTGAGAAATGCTGACTTTGTCGTGAACACAGCTGTACTGAGCCTGTCGTACAGCTCTTTGCGGGCAGCGGCAGCAACCGCGCTCATTTGTTTTCATATTTCCTTTCCGTGGAGGGTTACGGTGCGGTTGCGCGTAGAGCTCGGCCTGTGCCGATTTCTTGAAAAGAGCTCTCATATAAGAAAACCAAAGGGATAGATCAGGGCATGGCAAGGGAAGGAAGTGAAACATAGATTTCCTAGCCACAAAAACCTTGACTTGTAAACAAGCACCCAGCCAGGTCTCTCTGCAAGGCGTTTTCTTACCTCAAATGGTACATGAAACATAGCAGTGGCATGGTTAAGTTAGGGTTTTATTTTTTTTTGGATGGATACATCCAGTGTAATGGGAGCTTTTGAGGTCCTCGTAATTTTTTTTTTTTTTTTTAATGGTTAAAAAAATGATCTGATTTTGCAAACCCTGCAGGGATTGTAATGCTTGGAGGCTCCATTAAATTCTCCATGTTAAGTACCCTGTTGAGCTTCAAAGGGCGTGATCACCGCATCTATTGGGCGGCGGTCGAAGCGGTTAACGTGGGCAATGCGTGTCAATTGTTTTAGAACAAAAAAGAAGCTGTAATGAGAAGGTGTAGGTGTTGGGTAATACTGTTTCTGTACTTTTCTGTAATACTTTCACTGGCTGGATTAAGATTTCAATTTTTTTTGGAGTTCATTTATATGCAAGGAACCCTAATTAAGAAAAACACTGTGTTTGAGTCAAAGGCTGAATTCCTGTTTGGAATTGGACACAATGAGTTTTCCCCTGTTCTTGCAATGAATTTGGCTGTGAGTTCTCTAGTTACCGTTGAAAACCAGCATCGTGTGAAGCCCTGTCTCCATATCAGTGGCTTTCTAAATATTCACCCTTTGGAAATAACCTTTTTCTTTTTATCTGCCTCCAAGGTGATTTCATGTTTTAAGTTTGGTCAGCATCCCTCCTGCGACTTGTCAGCTAGATGCAAAGAGGAGAGAGGGGCAGGGAACAGAGTCTTCCTGTTGAACAAAAGTTGCATATTTTTTGGACAGTTTGACTAGTGTATTTAAAATAAAAAAAACATGGCTTTGGTTTTGAAAACTATTGAATGTGGCATGTGATTATGCCTGCCGGAGGAGCAATGCCTCAGCCAGGTTTGCAAATAGCTGCCTTTGATCTAGCAGTACCGTGTCCTTTTGCAAACGACATGGTGTCTGCACACAGTACAGGCTGCGGGGCAGATTGTAGGGGACCTTAGGAGAGGCCAAGGGAAGGTGTTCATGTTTAAGGAGGCCCTGTACACTTACCAGGACTGACTACTGGGAGCTGTGGGGTCTGCACCCTGCCACAAGCCTAGGGCAGGGGGTGGGGATGCCTGTTGCAGAGCCGAACACACCTTTGAAGCATGGTGGTTGAACTCCTTACAGGTGCTCACTCCTTCGAGCCTTCCCTTGAAAGAATTTGAGACGTGCACACTCAGGAGTGATGCTGCCTGAGTGTGAAAAGCAAAACTGAGCCTTTTTTCATTAGGCTCCTCCAGGGCCCCTTATCACCTCCTGCGGGATGCAGCATGCTTTTAACTCTCGCTGGCTCTAATGGGAATTTAAGGCACTTGGCATCTTGCAAGGATATATATATTAAATGACAGGTTCATAGATGCTTATTTACACTTGCCTCGTTAGCTATTCAAGGCGATATAATGCTCGGACTGGTGCTGCTGCTGTAAGAGGCGTAACTTGGGCCTGTCCTCTCTTATTTTTAACATCTCTTTCAGCTTGCATGAGCATGAATTGCACAGAGCACTTCCATGTAATACCTAGCGTGACATTTTCTATGTAATTTAGCTTTGCACAGCATCCATCTGCCCTCTCCCATGTATTCCATATCGACTGGCACGGACCTGGTACTCCGACTCCACTGTGAATACATACGATCCAGTGCCTTTGTGTTGATTACAGCCAGCAGCAATTAAATGTGATTGCATTCTCAGAACGAGTTGTTTGAATTGGTTTTGGTAAGTTGGAGAGAAGAGAAGTTTGTGCATATATTAATACTGAGTAGCGGAGTGCAGGCACACTGTAGCTAATGGTAATGGCTCGGGCATTTATAATGAATTACTGGCAAAGAGCATTTCTCCACCTCGGGGAACGAACCTAGAGATAGGAGAAATAATCAAAAGCTTCATCTAGTTAAATTTGCATGTCAGTATAAATCAGGTTTCACCACGAATGCCCAAGTACCGAATCTGTCGTCATACTGTAACTTAACGATCGTGTCTCTGATACAGCGGCAGTGAATTTTCCTTCTCGTGAGGTCTCGTCCAAAGCCAGAGAAATGTGCCGTTTCCTTGCAGCGATGGCTGCAAGCTCCCCAAGCGCTCGCAGCCCTGCTCACCTGCCAGGGTGCTTGTGTCAGCTGTGCCTTGATCTCCATGGAAAGTGCTGCCAGGTGCAGGAGCTGCTCTTTCCTGGATTGTAACCTCTGGGGCAAAGCCTTGCAGCTTGCTGCTCGAAGCAGGTTCGATTCACTGTTCCAGCCCCATTATGTCACTTGGTTGGGGAAGGGGGACGTGCAGATGTGCCTCGTCTTGGGAGATCCCCAGCCAGCCCAGACAAATGGCTGTTCTGTCTTATCCCGGAGGCTGGGCCAAAAATATGGGGCATTTTAAAATGATGCTTTCTCTCCTCCCTCTTTCCTCTCCCCATTTCTGCACAGAGGGGTGGACTGAATGAGGGGTGCCGTGAATAGGTGGCAGGTAGGTGGGGGGGAGAGAGAGGCAAAAGGAGGGTGCTTTGGTGAATTCAAGTGGTCAGTCGAATTTGAGGGACAAACCCCCTCCTGTTTCCAGAGGGGAAGATGCTGGTGGGCGGTGGAAGTATTATGAAGAAAATGCAAGCTGTAGCTCTCTTTGAGAGGGGAAGGAGGAGTTCGGTGAGGTGCAGCGCCCCGTTCTCCCTGCAGCCAAGGATATTCAGGACCTACAATCAGGCTTTCCAGCATGGAGCCAATGCTACCAGGCATGATGAGAAAAGCGACCGTGTAATAAAGCTTTGCTCAAAGGCTTTCAAGGACTGCATGCAGCACAATACAACCTGGTCTTTAAATACAGTTCAGCAGAAACTGGTACTTTGCAAGCAATGGCTGTTAAAATCAGCAGTGAATTGCAAGGCAGTTCCTACAAGAATATTTTTTTTTCAAATGCTAACACAACAGGCACTACAGAGATCAGTCTGAAAATGACCCCCTTTTTTTTTTTTGTTATCAGTTTCCAAAGCCATGAAGTGAAGTGGCTAAAGCTTTTGTGAGCATTAGGCTGCAGGTGATGGGGAGAGGAGGAAGTATGAAACCCCATAATCCCCAAGCACTAGCAGGCGACTAAAACAAGGCTGACAAAGCAGTGCGATTTAATGAATTTGGCCCCGTGCTTTGAGTGGTTGCCGGATTGACACCGATCAACGTGGTGGAAAGTGGGATCAGGCCCACCTCCGAAGGAAGTCTCGGCTATGACGTTGTAGGGTTGGGCACGACCTGTTTAGCCTTCCTGATCTCAGCAGCAAAAAGCCAACCGAGAAGGAAGAGAAAGCTTTTAGAAGGTACAAGCCAGGCTCCACTCTTCCCCGCCACGCTGTACAGAAACATTGCACAAGTGAGAGTGGTTAAGCAGGTAGCATGAATTTCCAAGTGCTACGTGTCGAGCATTTCTAGACTCCGGGCACATTTGGAAGGGATCTGTGCTCTGGTGACCCAACAAGTGGATTAGGTTGCAATGGCTTCACGTAGACAATGTGGAGGATGTGGCTTTTCATTCGAAAGTCTCGGAGAATAGCATCATTGCTTTTTGACAGGGGAGGCAAGCGATGCCAGACTGCCTCGGCTGGCGGCTTAGGCACTAGGTCCCTTGCAGGGGGCACAGACCCCACTGGAGCTCCTAACACTCTCGTGCAATTTTTTAAATGGCACATTTGCAATTTTTTGCCCTACAACCAACTCTAGTCGTTGCTAAGTCCCCAGTACAGCAAGCACCAGTGTGAGTGCTCACAGTCAGCCCCTGCTTTGGGTTAATTATAAAATCGAAAGAGCAGCGTGAAGAGAAGCACGGTCCAAGTTTCCTTCCCAAAGCTACCTGTTTTCAGGGCTTGCTTCTAGGGCAGAGGTGTCAACTATATGGCCTGCAGGCTGGATGCGGTCAGTGGAGCCCTGTGACCCCATATACCATGTGCAGCATGTAGGGCCGACATGGGCACATGGTGCATACAGGACCCCACTGCACCAGCCCTGCGTGCTGGGTCCAGCATGGCCTGATCCACCTGCAGATGAGCCCAGTGACCTTCATTTGGCCCATGGGGCTGGATGAGTTTTACCCCCCAGTCCTAGGGCCTTTTCTGTCTGAGTTTCTCCTTCTTTGAAAGCCTTCCCCTGCTTCTACCTCCCAAGTGGAGCTAATGAGTAGCTCTTGCCAGGCTGATTCAGCACAGCCGCTGCCTTTTTAAGCAGGTTTTTATACGATGGATCAACTGGCTGACCCTTCCAACCTGCCCCGTATCAATGATTGCTCCCGGGATGATGTTGAAACCAGGATCCCAAAACAATTTGGCAGTCCCCACGGACCTCCAACATGTTGGTTTAGTATGAGTGGGCAAAGCCAAGACGATGCAGCGACAGAGAGACACGTTCGATGGGTTGGACCTGGTGAAAGCATTGCCGTCGTGGCACGGGAAGCTTGACAGAGGAGATGACCAGCGTAGGCTGGTGTTGAAGCTGTGGCTGGTCAGCACTTCTCTTGCACGGGCTTTGGCAGTCTCTCTCTTGCAAGACGCCAGCACGTTTTCCCAGTCAAGGCAGTTTAAAGCGCAGCTGAACTCTGACACACGAGCCCTTCCTTATCCAACCGATCTGCAGGGTACTCGTCCAGGTCGACGCAACGTGCATTCATTAAACGAGCCTTCGTGGCTTTTATCGTCTCTTCGCTCCGAGGAGACCAGCTCGTGGAGAGGCAGTGAGCGCTCTTCTCTCTTCCTGCTTGGCAAGCTCCATGGAAATGTTTACTGATTTCTAACTATTTACAGCCTCACAAAGCCAGCGAAAGCACAGATTTGTCTGCAGCAGCTTTATTACTGGTAATGAGGTGCAAAAGCTGAGAGCCCCACGTGACTCAGAGTTAGGGGGGCATTTGCAGGGCTGTCAGTCAACGTGCATCTTTGAAATAGTCCACTGAGCAGCGTTGATTGAGACTCATCACATAAAAATAAGTAGGAGTCCCTCTGATGCTATTTTCATAGCTGCTTTTGAGAAAAGGACCACAGTTGAAGGGACTTCCTAAGCAAACTGTGCTGCTTCAGTCTCCGAAGGTGTGAAAGCCACCCTCTTAACATGACAGCTGTTCACAGGAATCGGGGAAAACATTCAGGAGTTTTGCAAAGTAAGAGCTCGCTCTCAAGTTACAGCAGCCAAACTGGAGAAGAATCCAGCCAAGAGGGGTTGTTGGGTGCATATCCAAAGAAACTTTGGTTCAGCGACTAATAGTTTTGTTTTTTTTTAAGCAAGGAAAGGGGAGATAGACATTTGGAGCTGAGAAGGGCAAATATTTTGGAAGGGGAAGGAGAATAATCTAGGGATATCTGGTTCATGGCTGTCCCTCGAGAGCGTCCACTTCTGCCACTGGCAGGGATAGATGGACCATCGACCTGACCCAGTGTGGTGCTGCTTATATTTTTAAGGCAAAAAGGCTCAGATCAAGGAAAAGTACATCTTCTCAATAAAAATTCTACTAAGACGCATGGTTTTCTTTACCCGGCTGCTTTTGTTAGGTACTTTAGGTTTAACAGAGGAATTCAAAATGTAGCTCAGGTGATTGATTCTGGTTAGCATACCAACATAATGGCTTTTTCCAGCAGGGTGGGTGGCTTAAATATGTCAACGTATGGGACCTTTTGTATTGTGTCCCCTGTGGATGCCATCGACCCGTGGATGCTCTTCCTGTTTGCTTCCATAGGTTGATCCGAGGAGCAGGGAAAGTCGACCTGTGCCTCATCTAAATCCATTGGGGAAACTCAGCAAAGCAGGCTTGGTAACTGGTGCAGTCGGTCTGTTTATCTGAAGGCTTAAGAGGTATCTAAAACTGGCAAAGAAATGGGATTTCAAAAGAAGAACGAGAAAAGGACTGAGTCTTACCAGTCTGATTCTCCTTTCATGTACGTTCGGCAACTAAATTACCTTTGTGGGAGATGCTCCTCATTTACACTTCGGTGGGAACCAAGCCATGCCCCGTGTCCTCGCTTGCAAAGCAATGAAGGCTGACACTTTGCACCACGCAAAATCCCATTAGACCCGCTTTGTGGGACGAACTTTTCCTTTGAGTCCCGGTGCCAACAAGCGGTGGGCAGACTTGAAAGTTTTGAGAGGTCAGTTCACATCCACTCCCTGAGGTTGGCGGGCCTGTCCAACTCATAGCGGAGCTGTCTAAGGAGTCTTTGAAACGAGGCTCCCAATTTCCAAAGGACCGGCTTCTTGTAAAAGTCCTTCCAGGACTCGCAGCCTCCAGCAAGACTAGAAACGCGTACTATCTTTTAGCAATCAGATTGCTATTCTAAAATGGGGGCAGTTGCATAAAGCAGCAGTTCAAATACATGTATTTATTTGTTCATCCGTTCCAGTTATATGCAGCCATTCCCAACGAAGGCTCGGGCCAGCTTACAACGAGAGGTCAAAATAACTTAGGAAACAGGAGAGTGACAAGAGAAGAGAACAAATTAAAAGGGAGCTAGAAGATCAGCATAAAACAGGGACCCTCCAACCAATATCTCAGCCTAGCTTTGTCTGCTAAACCCCCACCCAGATAGCTGCAGCCTGCGGATGGTTTTCAAGGGCAGTCCTGTGTCGAGCCCGTTGAATTAGTCTAGCCTTGAGGTTTGGACGGCCTGGGTAACGGTGGCCTGATTGAATCTCAAGGAGCAGGTCAGAGGCTTCTCATCGGATGGAGTTGGTGAAAGGTGCTCCTAGCCACTGCCACCCTATGAAGATCCAGGTGCAGCAGAGGATCCAAGAGTACCCCAAGCTTATGAACCAGAATGACAAGGAGGGTTGAAAAACACAAAAAGCCAACAAATCCTACTGAGCAAAATGGACAAATGGCCAAGTGAGGTCATCTCCCCTGCAAATGCTTAATGCCAGTGATGATTTGAACGTAACTGAGATATAGGGTAAAACTTTCTCAGGTGGGTTCATCCCATGACATGAATGTGGAAGAGCAAAACACCTCCTGGGTAAGGATTACCGAAGTGAGCAGTCCCTTCTTTAAGTGAATAAGGCTGTGTCTACATACTAAACGTGCCCTGTTTCAGAGCAGCATCCCCCAAACATGCCGCTTTGCTCTGAGCAGGCTCCCTGCTAAGCCAGAAGCTATGAGATGCTGGCTGTGGCCACAGGTAGGTTAATTAGCACAGTGCAAGGCAGGGCAAAGCTGTGTGCAAACGAGCTTTCACTGCTTCCCATTGACGGGCAGCCTGTGTGGAGCAATGCAGTGTGCATGATGGCAGCACGTGGGGGGCATGGGAAATTTAGCAAAGGACCTCAGGGTGGCAGGAGCCAGACTGAAATCCCTGTTCCCTAAGGTCTCCCTGCACCTTCATGCATTAGAAAAGGCACGAAGCATTGGGAAGATGGATAAAGCTCATTGAATAAAAGACAGCAAGTTAATATCCTCAGGTGGAGGGAACTGCCGGTCCCTTCCAGAGCCGAAATGAGCTACCCAGCTGCCTGCACAAGGATGGCATGGTGCACCAATGCACCTGGCCCAGTTCTCTCAGCTACAAGTCATTAATCCCTTTCAGGTGGAAGTAAGTGCTTTGCTTTTTGTGTATGCACAGACGTTTCCCTTGGAAAAGGTTTTGGTGTGGTGTTCGGGTCAGCTCAGGAGCCCCTTTGGCACCAGTGCAAGTCACTGGTTGTCTATAGTTTGCTCTTCCAAGGTAGCAACCTACCTTGGCTTCAGTTGAAATTGTTGAGTGCTCAGGGCTAATAAAAATCAAGTACCATCTGGAAAACTTTTGCAAACTATAGCAATAACTAATTCACATTTGATCGGTGCTAACCAACTCCCTGGTCCCTTTTAAAAACTGCAGAGGAATAATTGTGTCCTGACTGGTCTACAAATATCAGCCTGATGCACAGGCAGGGAACAGCCATAGCAGTCATGCCATAGCCATGGCAGTCCTGCCAAGCTAATATACCTTGCTAAGGAGCTTCTGGGACCCGAGTGTGCCTGCTTAGAGATCTCTGCACTGCACTGCATTGCCCTGAACTGCTCACAACTGAATAATTGGGTCTTAGCATTCATAAACTATTTTGAGGACCTGAAGACATCTGTGCTGTTTCTACCACCAGCTCTTGCTCCCCATTATTTCACTTCTTGATCATTCAATTGGCCCTGTCCGGCACTAGGATTTGGCCACACAAATGCAACTGCAAGCTCAGGGCCTTTATTTGTGGCCTGAACCAGTGGACCTAGTTTCCTTAAATGGGAAATGATGGGGATGAGGGATACAGCAAAATTCAAGCCAGAGCAAAAGGCCTACTTGCCAGTGGTTACTCGCATGTAAAGCCCTCGTTAATATGCTTGTAGCTGCCACTCTCGTTAACGAGAGAAGAGGAAAACAAGTGCAAACTCTTGCCATGTAGAAACAAGGCTGCGGTCACAGAACTAGCAAAATTGCTGCTGTCTTAAGGGAAAAAAAAATACAAAAGCCAGTATTTCCCTGGATACAGAAAAAAAAGCAGAATCTCGCTCGTTCTGGTGCAGCATCCCTCTGGGGTCTGCCTCTCTGTCACGACTGCGAGGCTTCCTGATGAAAGCCGTGGGCTTTATTTGAGTCTTTCAAAGAGGAAACCACACCGGTCGTCTATTTTGGGGACGTCTTGCTGTTTGGGTTTTCATTCATCTCCCGGGCAATTCCATAAGGGAGGCAGCTCAATTCCCAAGGAAGTGCATTAAAATGGGTCACGTTATGCAGCTGAATATTCTTACTATGGTTGCTTATATAGGTTGATTTTGTTCAGTGTTGCAATGGAAGACATTAATATTAGCGTGAGCCCACTTCATTTTATTTAAAAGGTTGTGCCATTACATTTTGAAATGTTTCATTCCCTTCCCCACCTCTCAAAGGGATGAGGTTCAAAAGCAACTTAAGGTGAAGTTAACGGGATTCTGTTTTGGGGTGGGTTTTTTTGCAGGACGAAGGCAAGTTCAAAGTAGTTGGGTGCTTGTACGGTTGGGTCTTCCTCTGAGACCGTGTGTCCACAAAGAGAGGAAATAACAGGCCACCACCTAATGATGTTGCTCCTTGAACTCAAGTGATAGAAGTCTTTGCTGTTTAGCACCAAAGAAACTGCTAACGACCCATTAGGGAAGATTCTTGCAGTAGCAGCAGCATTATTTTTTGTTCCAATTTTCTTCACTTAAAATTTGAAGGTGGAAACTGTTTTGACAAAATGTAATGTACTCTCTGACAATTTTCAGTGCAGTTGATTAGTATTCCTGGGAGATGGGGGCTGTTTGACGGGGGACCACGAGAAGGAGGCATTTGAGCAGGATGGCAGCTTATGTATTCTTCTGTCCAGGGAAAAGGCCGCCACCTTCCAAGATGCAAAAGGTTTGCATTAGCGGTCGTTTCTCTCACGTGCAGCTTTACATGCATGTGCGTATTTTAGCTTCCTCAAAAATTGCTCTTTTTTTCATTGTTGGCATTATTAATCATCCGTGTCAGAGCAGTGCCTCGCGGCCACGATTGAGTTGGAGCTTCCCAGTACAAGGGGCTGGACAAAGTACAGTGATAGGTAGGACAGCTCCTGCCTTAAATGCTTTTTGGTCTAAACAGACAAGGTTGGCAGATGTTAGGAGAAAGCATGTGGTGGTATTACAAAAGGCCACAAAAATAAAGGATTTCTGGTTTCGGTTGTGTTGGACCAAGAGCAAAAAAGTCTCCATTAGTTTCCACAAGCCGGAAACGAGGAGAGAATTGCATTTTAAAAATGTGATGCAATGCTCGCTGGGCTTCGGAGCTTCCCAGTAACATTTACAGGCCCATCTGATTCACCCCCGAGCAACCCTCGGGGATCCCAGCTCCATGGTCCCAATTCAGGCAAGATCACTTGGGGCTTCCTGCTCCATCACAAGGGGCTTGGAGACCCTGGCAGCCTTTCCAAGCTGGGGGACCCTAGATGTAGCTCCCTGGGGCATTTGCACCTGTTGTCTGTCTCCTGTATGCTGAATGTCTGTGGATCCTGGAGCACTCAGTGCACGGGGTTTCATTTGGAAGCATGGACCAGCTGCAAATGCTAACTCGGAAGCAGTTTAGCACATGCAGAACTGTGCAAGGGGTTGTGTATTTCACACCAAAAATGACTCCTTTTCTTGAAAGGCTTTGTGCATGTTGACAGTTGCTTTCGGGGGGATTCCTGGCCGTTCATCAGACTGCGAAGAGCTCGGCACGCCGGGTTACGTTACCTGCGTGCTGTTTCTGCGGTGCTGCGTTATGGTACGGAGGCTGCTCTAGCTTCTGCAGCCGTGGACAAGCAGAGCGGACTGGCTATACAACGTGCGTTGCCACTTTCCATTGGTATCCCACCAGCTCGCCGTGGTTAGGAGACCAGAATAGGATAGGGGGGTGGGTAGGATTGAGGTTAAATATCCTGACTTCAGTGGGGCTGTGCAGGGAGTGCATCAGAGAGGAAATTTGGCCTTGTGGGCAATGGGAGAAGGCAGCAAGGGAGTTTGCAGGCAGGTATTGAAGAGTGAACATGTCACACATGTGCCAAGGATGGCTTAGGAATAAAGATAATGCTGCAGAAAGCTAGACAAAGTGACCCTCCGCTGGTCCCTCCTGCCCAGAACAACGCTATGATTCAGATTATTCCTTTTCATGAAAACAGATGCATTTGGTCGATTCCATTTTACGCCCAGAAGATTATCCCATTGAACGATGTCGAGTCTGTTATCTCATTTGTACAGAAGTCGGGTAACATGTTCTAACCTGGGTGCCTAAAGGTAGGCTACCATATCCTCATTGCAGCCAAGACGTGGTCATCAAGCATGCCAGGCACTCAGCAGCTTCTAGTGAACAAAATGCTCGGCATTTTTGGAAGTCAAGCCCACCAGTGATGTGATGAAAAATGCAGCCTCGGTTTAGGTATCTGGTTTTGAAAACCTTGCCTCCAGCTCACGATTAAGTCGCCTCCATGTGAAATAATTTCAGTATACAAAGCCTGGGAGGTGGTTCTCCTCGCTGCAATATTCATTACACCCTTTTCCAGGCTTGTTCTTGGAACGGTTGCGATTCTTGCTGCCGTAACGCACCAGATCTAAAAGTACTTTATGCAAATTGTGAGCTTCAACCACATTAGTTAATTGCTTCACAAATTTGCATTCCTAATCAATCTGAGATGCAAAATAACACTGCTACTCCTTTGTTGAGTGTTGCTAACAGTTTGTGCCTCGTTTATTTAATTTTTTTTTATTATGCTGATAAGAGCAGTACCCCAGACACTAAACACTAATTTTGAAGAACTTGCTGAGCTCAAAACCAGCCCATTAATAATCCTGTCCTCTTTAAAAACATGTCTGTCCTATATTGTGCCACTAGCAAGGATGGAAAAAAGAATAGAAGTAAAGCTTGATAAAGCCCCAAGCAGAAAAAATTTGCAATGAATTATGAAACCTTTGATGGCTGAGTCTTTCTAGCTTATCAACAGGAAGATCATTAGGTGATTTGAGTACAATGTACACATTTCATAAAATCATAGAAAATGAGTGTGGAAAGGGAGCTCAGGAGGTCGCATCTAGTCCAACCCCCTGCTCAAAGCAGGACCAGCCCCAACTACATCATCCCAGCCACGGCTTTGTCTACCAGGCCTTAAAAACCTCCAAGGATGGAGAGTCCACCACCTCTCTGGGTAACCTGTCCCAGTGTTTTACTATTTTCCTAGTGAGAAAGATATTCCTAATATCTAACCTCAACTTCCCTTGTCCATGGAGAGAAACTATTGAGTACTAAATGGCTCTTTAATGTCAAGGGGCATTACAAGAACTGGTGGCCGAAAGATAAAGCCGGAGAAATATAACATAGATATTATGCATCCATTTTTTTAACACTGAGGGTGCCAAACTGTTCCAACAAACTACCAGGGGAAGGGGTGGCTTCTCCATTTCTTGATGTCTTCAAACCAAGACTAGATGCCTTCCTCGGAGAGAAGCTTTTAGGCCTGAGATACACGAGGCGTCGGACCAGATCTGATGGTCCTGCCTGACCTTAAACTTTGCCTGGGTGGCAATGGGTGGAAACACTAGGGCTGTGTTGCTGTGGTCAACCCATCCCACATGGCAGCCTTTCTCATCCGGTTCATGACGCCAGAGGCTCTCCAAAGGCTACCCAGAGTAGATCACTGCATCCCGGTGGAAAGATTTCCCAGCCAATGCACTGACAATATAGTCCTGCTTCTCTATGACCCAGAGGCTTCCCGCGGGAAGCTACGAGCCAATAAACGCCGCTCCCAAATCTCCATCCCCGGGCCCCAGCGGGCATCATGACCAGCGAAGGCATCATCCCACCAATGAAGCAGTGGATGTAGGCTTTCTCACTAACACATTTTGCTCTCAGATGGTCTGCATTTTATCCAGGCAGCAAAAGACTTTCAACTTCATTTCCCATTTAAGCACTAACAAAAATATGGAGGGTGAATAGGGGCTTGCTAATCTCCAAAAAAAGGCTGGAAGGAACAGGCCCATGCTTCTCAACTCAGGGAAAGGAAAGGATTTTGTTCAGGTTCCTAACCGAGACGATGGTTATAGCGAGTCCAGTTTTGCAGTGAATCATCTGAGGAACCGTCATTTGCTACCCAGCGGGTAATGGCCCGAAATGCAAACCCTCAGTACATACAGCCCTTCATTTTGCTATTGGTAGAGAGGCAATAGGGGAAGACGAGTTATTTTTCCCCCCCTTCTTTTAATACCAGGCTTTCCTTTACGCTGTTTGCTTGCCTTGTACAGCAGTCTTCCAAACATTTGTTGTTTCTCTTTCGAAACCAAAGGAATTAATGTGGGTAATTGTGGTAGTTACAGTCTTTACTTTTTCAAATAGTAATTATCCAATCTGGACTTTCTTAATGAGCAAAGCGACATTGGTAAAATTAAGTTCTTTCTTTCTGGAGAGTTTAATAAGCAAGGGCCCGTTATCCCTTCCGAGCGCGTCACCAACGACTGCCAAAGAAGCCCGCTCTCAGCCGGGACTCGTAGTTGCAGCATCAGGATCGGGGCCAAATTCGATCCTCTCTTACATCTGTGGCTGCATTGGGGTCGTACGAATGTAAGCAATGCAGTCCTTAGTGTCTTACAATGGGGATATTTTTTTTCTCTGAGGTCAGTTAGCCCTTTAAAACCTTGTGCCCCAAAGCATCATGACAGCTGCCTTTGTGTGACGTGGAGCGGCAGAGCATTTTAAGCTTTAGAGAGACATGGCCCTCAACCAAAACTTGAAGAACCAGATGTAGATCTCCCTAACTGCCAAGAAACTTCAGATCTGAATTCACTCATTACTTCCACCGATCTCCTTACCCTGAGGCAGGCTCAGTCCCAGATCGCAGCGTCAAGACCCAGAAAGCTTTGGAAAAGTTCAGATGTAAATTTAGTGACTGCGGGTTGTCCGTTTCTGCCTTTACAAGAAGGTTTTTATTTCCAGCTCAAATTCTGGGGGTCCGTCGCTTATAACGAGAGGAGAAGCATGGGGGGAAGTGGACCCAGACAGATTTCCTTCCCCGATTCCTGAGTGGTTTTTATTCCTTCTTTAATTTATTCTGAAAAAAATGGGGTTACGGAGCAGCAAGCGAATTTCCTGATTTTTTTTTTTTTTTTTCCCATAAATTGATTTGTTCGCCTCGAATCTCAGAGGCCCTGTGTTCAGGTTCCCACAGATTTGCTTTTAATACAATAAGGAAAGCGCTCTCTATAGTATTATTACGTTGCCAACTACCCTTATGCCCAAGGCAGTTAATTTAACGCCACTGTTAAGCAATACAAATGGCATATCTGATTCGGTATGCAATCCTCTAAGTAAATGAGGAGAGGAAGCCAAACCTCAAAACTTTTACCAGACCACCACAAACCACGGGTAGTCGTGTCCCCTGGGATCTGGAACAAAACTGAGACTGAGATTTGTCAATTCAAATCATCTTGGTTTTACCTCCTCTTTGCGCTTAGGGGGTTTGGCTGAATTTGGTTTGAATGCAACGCCACTTGGTTTTGGTTTGGTTTTTTTTTTTTTTCCCCCCCTAACCAGAGAATAATCCCTGCACTCCAAGTAGCACAAATAGATAATAACAGCAAAGAAATCTGCATGTAGGGCTCGTGGACCTTGTTCTTTATGCACCACGCTCTTGTACGGCATGTGTTACAGATGATGCAACTGTGAGCAGGTCTTGGTCCGTGGAAGGCCTGGTGATGTTAAATGGTTTCAACGGTTAAAAAAGGACACACAAACCCGTCATTTCTAGGTAGTCTTAGGACAGGCCATAATGGCCTCTGTGAAGCTGGTACCGGTATTTCATGTCGGCGAAGCCCCGGTGCATCTACAGGAAGCGCTCTAGTGCAATGACGGCCCTCTGGACTGTTTTCCAGAACGCGTGTTTTCAGTTAATGGGCCTCTAATTTTTTCTGCTTAGAAACCCAGAGCTCTTTGCGAGCTCTGCAGCCACAGGAATCGTTCAACGCTGGGATCCAAAAGCTGTCAGCATCGTTCCAAGGCTAAGACCTTGCCTGCCAAGTTTCAGCCAGCAGCGTGTTTTTTATGGCCAAGTAATAAACTGCTAAAAACAGGGGTTTGGAGTAGAAATGCTGACAGTCAGACAGCCGGCTGTCTATGTGGCGCTTCTCTCATAACGGGAGTACTGAGAGATGCTTTCATTAGAGCCGGGATATTGGTCGCTGCTTCAGCTGAAGGGCATTGCTACAGTAAGAATTGTATTGCAACACACGTGTGAACTGCTCAGGTAGCCACTTCAAGCGAGCATTTCTTTTGAGTACCGTGCTCTCTCTCCTAACGAGTCGTGTCGACGTGGATCACTATTCATGTCACTCTGTCACTTAAGAGATGTTTTATCCGTACGTGGCATTGCATGACACCCTCTATTATATTACAGTAGGCACAACAGAAAGAGCACGCTGCAGCCTGGCAGCTAAACTCAGAAGAAATAAGCTAGTTTTTTGTGTCCACGATCCATTTGGATGTTGCATATCTGCTCTTAAGCAGCTGTCCCAGAGCCTGGAAAACTGTTGGATGCTGGCTGAAGAGTGTTTTTGCCATAACTCTAATCCTAAACGTCAGGCCAGCTTTATTTGGCACGGTGCAGGAGATAGACTCAAAGACGGTTGCACACCAGATTGCAAACCCCTGGACTCTGAGGCTAGGGACAGAAGTTGTGCATAAACCAGTTTAAATAATCAGAAACGTGTTTAAACCTGTAACCCAACAGAAGTTCAGTGCACATAAACCATAAGCCGGCTGACACTGGTTTAAGATAAACCTGGTTGAATGTGGTATCAGACTTAACTGATTTAGGTCAAACCAGTTTATGAAACTTCTGTCCCAGGCCTGAGAGCGGCTGAAGGCCAGAGTGGCCCTGGCATGCTGCTTTCCTAGACTGCTTTAGTGTATGCATGGTTTCCTGTGACCCAAAGGGTTGTTTTTGCAGGTGGGAATAGCCAGCACGAGGCTGTGCCCTAGTATCTCTGGCCAACCTCTCAAGCCAAGATGGTGGGCCTGTGGAGGGTTTTGCTCTGTTCCCTTCCAGGAGGTGAATTCAGGCGTGGCCGTTTCCACTGGTTTGTATCAGTGACTCCTTTGCACCACAAAAAAAGGGCTGTATCATAGCAAGCCCCGGAGGCTTCTGTCTTCACACGATATAGGGAAGACTTGTGGTCATCATTTGTCGTTCTGTAACGGGCCTTGCCCTACACATGCATTCATGTGAGTAGTCCAGCATCACTCATGCATTTTATTGTGGCTGCGGTCACAGCCTGAAGCGGAAATAATTTCTTGTAATAGCAAAATACATCCCCGGAGGGAAATCGAGAACAGCATTGTTTATGAAATCTGAATACATCCAACACGGTTGAGAACCACTGAAACCTTCTGGACTGGGTTGGACATATAAGGGTTAGATTAATAGCTTCTTACAGTGCTTTACAATGGCCGTTACTTATCAGCAGTAATTGATTGCTCCATTTCCTGCTGCTGATCCTACTTCCATTGAAGTCAACAAGAGTTTAACCACCACAGCTGAGCTCTTGATGGGACATGATGAAAAGAAACTTTTCTCTATCCCTGACTTTTGCTCTAAACTATTACCATACTCATGGGCAGCTGGTGCCTCCCGAGTCTGGGAGGGCACCAGATCACCGATGGGGAGGGGGGTCCCCCAGGGGCCGATCGCCAAGCCAGTAGTGAAACCAGAAGTTCACTTCTTCTGGCACTTCCAGTTTCACGGCTGGGTTTCCAGGTGGTGCACGGCCGATCTCAGGGGGTACACATGCACCCACGTGCACCCCCTATGCATCGCCAATGACTATAACCGTGAAAGACTTGCATAATGCAGAGTGTAAACAGCTCAGAAATTGGCCTAGATCAAAATCCCAGATCTGAATATTTGAGATGAGAGAGAGGAGTTTGGAATAAGTGCCACAGCTGGGCACTCTCTCTTTGATGAGCCAAACCCAAATGGCAGTCGTGTTTGGAATCAACAAGCCCATATCCTCTCTCGATATTAGACCTGGATTTGTTAGAGAAAGAAAATAATTCTAGAAAAACAGGGGTCCTTGTCTTCAGGGTCTGGATCATATGAGGAAGTGAAGAGAGAAATGTAAGAAAGGTTCTCCTTTTCTCTCTCCTTTCTGAAATGTAGCCATTGTCAGTAGAGGACCCATTAACGCCCCAAGACGCACATGGGTAAAATCCTAGCACTGCTGACATGATTTGCAAGGCTTTCAGCAACATCAGTGAGACTGAATTTCACACTAAGATATTATTGTGCAAGACTGTTTTGTAAAGCAGCAGTTTCTGGGTCTTTACTCTTTTAAATTAGTTCCAGATAGGACTTGGTGTTGGCTTTTGATGAACTCAGTATGTGGGGAAAAAAATTGCTGCTGGTTGGGTGAAAATGGACATAATTAGTAACTTTTCCCCTCTTCTATCTTTGTGTTTTCCATTGAAAAGGATAGAAAGTAATTCTGGTATTTGTAGACAGCACTGTGGTCCCATGTGCATGAAACGCTCATGTCTAGCAGTGGGAATTGAGCATGAGGGCCTAAGGTGGGGATGATACAGATCTATTTACTGGGAGCAATGGACTCCAATGCAAAGAAGCTGGGCACTGAATTAGGCTGGTAGTTACCCATAATACTACAAAGATTTTGTCCCTTTTGGAAACTGTATTTACTTTGGACATAGAAAAAAGTCAGGTAGAATCACTGAAGTGTTAAGTTCTGCGTATTGAGCCAAGAAGGATCGGATCAGTAACAGGCACTCAGGAAGCCCCTGGTGATCTTTCATCGTCATGGTGGGCAGTAGACCTGTTGGAATTCAGGTTCACCATTTCAATTGCCATTTTTTCCCCTTAAATAAAGGGCAAACTTGCACATTATATGTAGCCCATGCTAAGGGCACTTAAACGATGAGCATCTGTGCTCATGTTGAAGCTCATGCTAAATGCCAGCTGAGTGTCTCAGAGTTATGCCATTTCAGGCGAGGGTCACTCTGGGCTGTGCTACCTAATTCTTGTTAGGGTAACTTCAGTCTGCTCCACAGATCAAATGAGCAGTTTGCAGTCCTCCAGCATCCCAGGATGCACTGCTCCCAACTCCCCAAGTCCCTTTCATGCCCCTGCTCACCAGCCCTCTAGTGGCAAGTTAGAGCTGTGCAGGTGAGAAACAGTATCACCTCTTAACATCCGACTGCTCACAGCACACACTGACTTTCACACCGCTTAACATTTCGCAGATTTGGTGTGGTTCAAGTGTAACACATAACTTCACCTTAAGATCCCACTGTTACAAAACCGCCCGTCCATTAGGAATCAAGTGTGCTTAGCGTCCAGCATAAATGTCTCCCAAGCCAGTAAAGTGCGTTATTTCAACTTTACTGGAAGGCTTCTGATGCATCGTGTATACAGATCTTTTTTTAACTATTGTAAACAGTAAAAGTTTCTTTCTAGAGTCTGAAAAAGCGCATCGTATTGAATAACTGTTCTGGCACGGCGTTATTAGAGAACTGTAAACTATGGGAAGTAAAAAATGATGCCTGTTTAAATATGGAAGGAATTAGTAAGCATTTGAAATCAGCTCCTGAATATTTTGAACCTTGTTAAAGATTTTACTTTTATCTTATCCACTTCCTGTATTATTTTCCTCTGTAATTATTGTGCCATAACATCAAAGGATCAGCAGAAAACTGTTCTTATTTGGGGCAGGATTTGGTGGATGAGAAGGTGTCAGAAGATGTTTAAAGCACCATCATTTTTAATATATATATTTTTTAAACGTCCGTCCCCTCCGTGCCATTCAGATGGTCCTGCTCCCTTTACACCTACAGGTTAGTAATCTCCTGCAGGGATTCATCCAATGTAGCCGGCTCCAACCCACATCCCCCAGTGCACAGGGTTGTGTTGTATGGTGGGGCACACGACCCGGGCACGCGGCACTCCTGTTATTCTCTGCTGCTGGGTGGTCACTCGGGGCAGCCTCTACCTGATGCAAATTAGAGCAGCCTATAAGCAAACAGGACTTAGCCCCGTTGTTCCTAAACAAGGTCATCTTCCTCGGCATGCCTAGCGACCAAAATGCTCCTCGGCCCCTTGTTATTTTGCATTCATTCATGCTGATGCACATGGCGTAGGACGTGATTTGTCTGAATGGATTCTTGTCGGTTAATCTATTCAGATGGTGCTCGGATGGGGTTTTCCCATTAAAAAGAATGAAATCCATCTTATTTAAAAAGCCTTCTTTGGGACCAGGAGAGTTGTTTAATGGTTTCTGCAAGCTCTGTGATTTCTAAGGTCTGGTGATTTTTTTTTTATTTTTTTTTTCCAAATTGCAAGCTTTTACATAAAGGAAAACTGTCAATAAAACAAGGGTGAAATAGAGAACTGTGAAGTAAACAGAGAACAAGTCTTTTCCATGGATTTGGGATCTGAATGCCAGAAAAGTACAATTTGGATCCAGAGCTGGGGTGACAAGCTTACTTTCTGCTTTAAAAAAAGAAAGAAAAGAAAAAAAAAAAAAAGAGGAATTTTCCGAATCTTCCACTTTGGGCTTTATTATACTCACTGATTAGCTGCAGTACTTAGGATGTCACCGAAAATGTAGTTGACAGCAGTATCACTTGTTTAGCAGCAGTGTTACAAGATTCCCCTAACGAGCCCATGGAAACTTCAGATTCCTAAAAGCCTGTCTTAAATGGGGAGTTTGTCTAGGGGCCAAGAGCCTCCTACATAAATCAATATTATTGGCTATATTAGGCTACTGTAGGAGAATATTTAAAAACCATCTTTATGCAGCAAGCTGATATAGTGGAAAGCCACTTAATCCTTGGCCATGCAGCTTGCCAAAGCTGTGTTATCAGTTATCCTCAACCCTCCAAACAGAGTAGGTCCTGCCTTGAGCAGGGGGTTATATTAGATGACCTCTTGGGGTCTCTTCCACCCTTATTCTTTGATTATTTCTAATGATGGTTAGGACACTGTTTATAATACACAATAGTGAGAGAATAATTATTTGTGTATATTCTGTGTTTACAGAGGAGGCCAAAAGCTAATTAGCAAGCCTGGGCATTAATGTGAAGACTTATTACAAGACAGGCAAACATTTTAATTATAAAATCACTCCTCCGTCTATTTGTATGCTTCATTTTCCTCTTTGTGACCCTGATTCTGCACCTAGCGAGTCTGTAGGACTTGGGTATATTGTGCATGGCTTCCATTTTTCCAAGTGTCTGTCTGTCTAAGTCCCTTAATTTTTTTTACCTACTGTAAGGTCAGTCAAAGCATGCTTCCCACTTAGTAAAAGGGAAGATATTTTAATTAACTTTCATTCCCCACATGTAGTTTATTGCACTGTCATGAAAAAATCCTCTGAAAAATCCTTTTATAATGCAATGCATCATAGAAGAAATTATGGAGCAATTTCCCTGCTGGGCACATCCTGTTTGATAGGGATTTGTAAAACGTATCTTTGTTGATCTGGGTACCTAACGTGATTTGCTTAGAGCAGTGTTTCTCCAAGTTGGGTACATGGCCCACTTGTTGAAACAAGGGAATGTAAAAGTACAAGGAAAAGGAGAAATATTAATGGGGGGGAAAAAAGAAATTAAGAACAAACAGCAACTCTGCTTTCTCTCTTAGGTTTTTGAAGAGGTGCAGTCTGGTTGTAGTGATATAAAATGGTACTTTTTCGATGCAAAAAACCGTCTTATTTGTCCTGGGACAAAGTGCAATCATAGAGGTCCATGTCTGTTGTCTTGGGATAAATCCTAAAAAAGTTTCCTGCATTAGAGATAGGTACGGTTCATCTGGGATACTACAATGTAAGTTTGTACGGTTATCCCAGAACTGCATCAGTGAATCAGTGGCAGAAAAGTAGCACAGCATCCAGTCACTCACTAAACCCTGATTAGAAGGGTTGTGCGCACCAATATCAGGCTATTTTTTGTGTTTGTGCACACCGGAGACCACAATACTGCGTGCACACGATATTGTGTTTGTGCACACCAATATCAGGCTATTTTTGTGTTTGTGCACACCAGAGACCACAATATTGTGTGCACACAGTATTGTGTTTGTGCACACCAATATCAGGCTATTTTTGTGTTTGTGCACACCAGAGACCACAATATTGTGTGCACACAGTATTGTGTTTGTGCACACCAATATCAGGCTATTTTTGTTCCGGGATAAATACAGGCACAACTTACCCAGGCACAAATGCAATGTCTCTTCCTAGTCTGTTATCCATAACGCAGAATCGCACATGTACACACCAGTATAACAAATTATATAAAAAAGATGGGCAACTCACAAAAGTGCCGTGCTAAGATACCTCAAGCTAGCTGTGAAACTAGATCTTCAGCCATCTAGTTTCAAAGGACCTCAGAGGTAGTGCACATGCTGCAGGTTGCGGTGCTCCAGACTGGATGTGCAAGTGGCATGGAGGAATGGAGGGAATTCCCCATCACAGAGAAAAGATTGAGATCTTGCTGAGAGTCAGTGGGAATAAATATATTCCCAGGGTGTAGGTGCCTTGACGGCAGCTGGGGGGCTCACGAGAACCCCAGGTGAAGCGCAGAGATCAAACAGGCCCCTTCAAGCAAAGGCCACAGTATAATTTTCATCATTCCCTATGGTTGCCTCCTGCCGCTCGTTGCACCCTGTACTGAATCTCAACCAGCTCTCTGTCTGCGCGAGCGAGACGCCGGGCAATCTGCCTGCTGCTCTTCAGACTGTCATTGACCACCGGGCGATGCACGTGTTTCGGGTGCCTCTCGGAGATAGTGTCCTTTTGCTGGGATGATAAACCCTGTCTGATCAAAAGGAGTAGCAAGGATTCATTAACAGAAATAGCAGCTGGTGTAAAAGAAGGGATTAGCTGAGACAAAATCCTCACCGAAACACACTGATCTAGTCTCTCTGTCTTTTTTTTTTCCCCCCCCACCCCCCTAGTATTTTCTGCTTGGAGAGTAAAAACTGTAATGTAAGGCCTACATTTTTTTTTTTTTTTGTATGCATGCATATTCAGGCTAGTAAATGAAAGGAGAGTGACAGTTTTGCATTTAGTAACTTCACACCCACGCGCCTCTCTTCTTTCTGAGCCTGACACACAGCCTTTGAAATGGTTCCCAAGAGCAGTGCTCAGATGCAGACAAGTGAGATCTAAAGAGGAAACCCAGATCTGCTACTGCTTGCACACAACACCTGGGAAAGGCTTTGAAGCAGGGCACTTACTCTCGATGAGTAACGCAGATATTGTTTCTCATTAACTCTGGAGACCGCCTTGGGCCATGTGAGAGCAGAGCTGATCTGTGCGAGCTTTTCTACGGGGGGTTGCCAAGGCTGGAGGAAATGTTAGACGAGTGCATGAAAGGTGCACAGCACAACTCGGGCTCTGATCCCATGCAGACTCCCCTCAGCTCCAGGCCGGGCCAGGGTTGGCCACGTTGTTCCCTTTGCAGGTTGGGGGGGCTATGCTCATAACCCCTAGGAGACCCCCAGCACTCCCAGATGCCTCTTAACTTTGTCCGCTAGCATCTTGCCATGCCCCTTACCTCCCGTGTGCTCAGAGCCCTGCAAGATTACCCTACACAGAGCCTGGGACCAGCCAAGGGGACTGAAACCCATGTCTCGTAGGGCACGTCTACATGTGCACTTTAATGCGCATTAGCCTATCTTAATGCACGAGTTGTATCTTAATGCACAAGTCTATAAAGGGAATTTATAGATGTGCTGGGGGGGGGGGGGGGGGCC